>NC_142010.1:73524664-73824664 GCF_049901735.1 Notechis scutatus
ACAAGCGAGAAAATAAACCAAGAAGTCAGATTTAATTTATGGAAAGGTAAACTGACTTCAACCAAAGCATGCAGATACTCTGTTGTGACATTAAACAATATCAGAACAGAGAATGACAATAAACACTCACACCAGACTCTCTTTCTCAGAACATACAAATATAATCCATTAGATTCTTATTAATTTTACACGTAGCATTTAGTTTAAAATTTATTTTTTTAAATTTAAAATATTGCATGAAGACAGGAGAAATAATGAAAGCTTGAGCTTCAATATGAAGTTTAGAGTACTGTAGTGCAATGAAATCATGGTGTGTGATCAGTGACACGTCCATAGAAATTTCCAGCACACATTGAATAGCCTTGCTAAAATTCAGCATTCATTAATGTCAGTAGTTTCTATATAGTTATATTTCACTGAATTTTGACTTGTTAATTTCTAGAAGGCACAAAGATGAACACCATTACCATGGTTGTATGTTACAGTATCAGAATGTTTTTAACTTCATATAGTATTTTGTTTCTAGAAGAAAAGAGAGGATTCTTGTTTGCATAAAGAAACCTTGAAGAGTACAGGATTGCAATAACATACTATTTTTGTAACAGTTTCAATATTTAACAAGATAACCCCATCAAATCAATTTCATCTATATGTACAGTTTTATACAAAAGTAAATCTAATTATTTTCAATTATTTTCTTGCAAATAAAGAGGAATAGGATGGCAAAAAAATTGTTTTTTAAATCAGAAGTGTGATGTTATTTCTCAGGTTCCCTATGGGCAGAACTGAAGCCCTACAAGAGACTCTTAACTGGCTCCCGTGACTTGAACAGAAGAGGCTTTAGGTACAAATGACATACTTAGTTTTGTTCTTCTGATATTTTTGAATAGGGTTATGGTGTCTTTTATTGTAAACTTCCCAGCATCACTTTATACAGTGAGATGGCATATCAATCTGATTAATAAAAACAAATTAAAATAGAGCTGACAACCATACCTCAACTAAAAAGAAATATCAAGGGCATCAAGTACTGTAGTATGAGTTTCAAATCCCAGGTCAGTTCTCTTTTGGGGGGGGGAACAAACCCAAACCGCTGCCCAGAAGAGAAAGCACCAGGGAGTCACGATCAACAGAAGAGGAAGTGGAATTAAAAAGATACTACAATTTCATTCAAAGCCAATGAAGCCGAGAGCGATGCGGTGAGAAATGGCTTTTGGAGACTAATTTGGGGGATAGTGGACGGCCCCGCACACGGGACAGCTGCAAGACCTCTTAATTTCATCGGCGTTTATTTGTTCCCTTAAAATAAAAGAACTTCTCCCGCCACAAATCGCCTTTCGTCTCGGAGAGGAAACCAAGATCTCCAACTACGAAAATGCTCCTCCTTTCTCTCTCTCTCTTTCTCCTATGGGCCAAATACAAGCTTCCTTGCTTCCTTCCATCCCCTCAATTGCCTCCGCGCCCGCCTCCCCCCAATACGTTTCGTGTCCGCCTCCACCTCCCGGATCCTTCTTCGCTTCTCTTCTCTTGAGCGGCCGCTCGCCCCAAGGGAAAGCCAGGCGTCCCCTTCCGTCCTTGGCCCACAGAAAGGGCGGAGGGCATAGCGAGCGGTCCACGTTTCCCCGCGCCCTCCCCCTCCCCGCCGAAGGATCTCCCCTCCCGTCCCTTGTCGGAGCGCAACAAGCCTTCCCGCAGACTGAGCATGCCGGAGGGCAGTGCCACCTTTCTCACCTGCGCCTCCTCTCGGGCTGCGGCGGCTGCTCCCGGCGGTGCCCCCCCGCGGGCTCCCCCCGCGGCGGCGCCTCCCGCTCCTGCTCGCCCATCGCCGCCGCCGCCGACGGCATCCAGCTGCCGCTCCCGGTACAGCGCCCAGAGCCCCACGTTGGGGAGGAAGACGAGGGCGGCCAGCGCCAGCCCCACCGCCTGCAGCAGCCGCTTCTGCTTCCGCCGCATCCGAGACGCCGCCTGCGAAAGGGGCTAGCGCGAGCCCAACTTTCCTCCCGCGCTGAAGCCGATGACAGCGACGCTCGAGCCCCGGCGCGAGGCTAACCAGCCGCCCAGCTCAGCCCGTTCCCTCCGTTTGGCAAGGCACTTCCGCTCTGGGGGCGGGCACTCCCACTCCTACCTCGAGCGAGGAGGGTGGCCGCGCAAAGCTCCGCCCACACTTCGAGCTGGACCCTCGCTTCGTTAAGCTTGTCGCGGGAGAGCGCCGGCTGTCCGCTTTGCTTACCCCTATCGCCGGGCAATGGTACCGGCCGCGCGGCTTTTTTCTCTTGGGGGTAGCGAATGACCTGCCCGGCCCAAAGCATTTTTAACCCTGGAAACGGTGGAGGCGGGTGAGCGAAGGCGGGTCGATTTCAGCAAAGCCCCGCTTCTCCCCGTGAAACCACGAAGAAAGAGAGCGAAGGCAGCCAAAGAGAAGGGCGCAAAGGAGAAGGGGGCGGGAAGGGGTCGCGTCTTGTCCCTTGAGAAGAGGAATCGGGGAGGCGGTTTCTACTTTTACGGGGGGGGGGGGAGGAGGAGGAGGCTGGCTGCTCTAACGTGAATAACGTTGTTGGAGAAAGAATGAAATCCAGACTTGGATGCTAGAACCACAGGAAGGCGGTGAAATAAGTTGAATAAAGAAAAAAAATCAGCAGAGCTTTTGTGTGTGGAATAAACCCATCTTTTCGATGTTAGCCCCTGATCAAACTCTGCGTCTTTTAAATATTCGCTGCAATTTCTCTCTTCTTCCCCATCCTATTGTCTGGCTGCCAGGCTTCCTAGGTGAAGGTTTTCTTTTGCTTTAACTGCACTTGTATTCGAGGAATTATTGTAATAACAGGAATTTTATTTTATTTTTATTTTTCTCCAGGTCAGCCTTTCTCTCTTGGTGACTGTCTGGACAAATCCTGGCAGTTTGCTTGGCAAGGTTTTTGGGAAATGGTTTGCCTTTGCCTCCTTCCTAGGGATGAGGGGTAGTGCTTGCATCAAGGTCACCCAGTTGGCTTTACAACTAGAAATTACAGTCTCTTGGTTTCTAAGTTGCTGCTTTAACCCTTTCCACCCTACTGATTGTCCCCTAAGATATATAACTACTTTACATTCCCACAAGACTGTTAATAAAAGAAAAGCCACTGACTTTGAATTTTAAAAATATTTATAAAATAAGGGGGGGGGGGGTAGGATAGTTTCAGGAACACACCCAATGCTGATTTAGATTCCCAAAGCTAAGCAGTGTAAAAGTATGTAAAATACATGTTTGTGTAGCTGTCGTACTATTGATGTTGCACCAGTCTCTGCTGGGTATATCTGCAGCACTTGGCCATTTTGTCAAGCTAAACAAAATCAGATCTAGTTAGTACTTGGATGGAGAACACAAGGGAATTCCGGGATTGTAAATAAATACAGAAATCAAAAAGATAATCCAGAAGAAGGGTATGGCAAGCTACTTCCATATAGTTGCCAGTAAAATGCATGGATATGGCCATATAGTCACTAATAGTCATATAGCCATATAGTCATATAGTCACTAAGGGTTGAATTTAAGTCATGGTCATCTTTACCTATTAAATAGTTTAAAATTTTGATTTCTAGCCTAGCTTCTGTATTAAGTCCTATGTAGAACAAACAACTGTTGTGAGTTCTGAAGTGATGTAGTTACTGGAACTCTCTGCCTACTTTTTTTTTTAAAAAAAAATCCAAATTAAGCATTTGTTAAACATTAAAATGAATGGCTGCACTGATCCATACAGCCATTAGAACTTCTAAGTGGTAAATTTTAGAATTTGTTCTATAAACAGATAATTGAGAAGCATAACTTATAAATGAGGGTACTTTCAAATCTGCATTTTTCTCTTACTCTTAAATTCTGAGTGAATATGGTATGATATGTAAGCTATGTTACAAATGTGCGGTGTCATTTATTTACAGCAGAATACACAGCACAGCAGATAAAATCGGACATTCAAATTTTCTAAAGGTTTTTGAAACAAATCTAACAGCTGATTTCAACTTTCAGTCTCAAAGCAGTGTGCAAGGCTACTTCATTACCCATTTTTCCAATAATGAGTTACATAATGATATAAGACAGAACTGATATGAATGATTCATATTTGGGAACAGCAATGTAGTTGGCTGAAAGCAAATAAAACAATTTTCCCATAGGAATTGAGGAGGAAAGAATGTAGCTGTACCACAATGTATACTGATATTATTGGATGCATTTAATATGAACTGTGAAGCACCAATAAATAGTATTCTATAGTATGACAAAGATAATAAATATATAAGACATAATCAGCTTTCAGATGAGTAAGATTGACAGTTCAATACTGTATATCTCTGAGAAGGAGTAAATCCTATTAAACACAGTTCTGCTGCCTCTAAGTAGATAGACCTGATGTTGTACTATAATTTCTGTAAATTTTCCACAATTACTTTGCCATTAATTTATTATTGGTATCTGTAGCCTGTGAATGACCATAATTAATACTAATGTTAATTGACCAGCAAATCATTTAAATATATTTTACCATATTGTGCACAATCAAAATAGGGCAATGTGGCACAAGAATTTATAATAATTCATTTTCCTTTGTCCCTATTTGATTAGTTTCTTAATTTAAGAAGAAACCACCTACAATATATAATTGAGAAAAACCAGGCTGTGTAGTAGTAATGTTAAAGCATTTTAAATAAATAGGTGTCTTGCATTTAGAATGTCGACTGTATAGTACTTTTTATAATGTTATGAAATTATTTTTTTATTGGAAAATTTTTCTTTTTGCTTTCACTCTACTCATTATCAAGGGAAAAATATGCATGTACTATATGCAACTATCATGTAATCCACTAGGTGGCAAGCTTCCAGTAAAATCTGAATTAATCAACTCCAACTAAATTATCTAAAAACAACACTCAAATTGCAAAGGCCATTTACAGCACTCAAATTGGTATACCTGCAATTCACTTTAGTTAGGCTTTTGAGCTTATTGATTTTATTTCATCCAGAAAAAACATGTCACTACTTCTTGGCAGGCTAAAGGGAAAGATAATCACAGATTAAGTCTCAGGATACTATAATTGAAGACTGTGTTGAGTTGAATTTGATTCCTGGTGACTGTATGTGATTTTTAGTTTTCCACAACATGGATAGGTTTGCATTGCTTTCTTCTCTTTGTGTGTTTATGTGTGTGTTTTATTTCCCTCTGTACACTAGAGCATTGAGAGTATTCCTGGTAGTCTGTCATCCAAGTGCTAACCAGTTCCAACCCAGGTAGCCTTTTCAAGATAAGCCAAGGTACCAGCACTGTGGTGAAATGGATTGGTTGGGTAGTGGTTATGCTTATTTTTTTGTATTGGGATAGTGATAAACCAATGGATCATCAAGCATACCAAACTAGATTTGATTTCATTAAAGGCACAAATTATCAGGCTCAGATTATTTATTAATCAAATATGTTAAGTTTATAAATGTATTAATAAATACATACTTTGAACCTGGTCATTTGTGCCCTGAGTGATATCAAACCTGGTTTGATACGTTCAATGATCCATTGGTTTACCACTATCCACACATTCTATTTCAAATACATTATCTGAAGATTAATTAATCTCTGTCAGACCTAAAACCAAGAATAACATGTGATTCTTCCAAGCTGAGTTCTTTATTGTTTCATGCCTGTAGACAAAATCTTGCCAGATTGAGCATTCCACTATTTGCAGCTACAATATAATCTGTGAACTATTGGGGGGGGGGCTGTTTTCACCTTCTTTCTCTCACACATAATATCTGGCCTAAGTTGCTTCTTACTCCGTGGAATGTACCTCCTCCCTCCTGGGAATCCACCTCCTTAACTACATTCCATCACATCTCTGGAAAAGGCTGTAATGTTGGGAAAGAGGACAACAAGATGCATAGATTCAGTTAGAGTGGTGGTGGCTGTACCATTAGAAAAGCTGTTAGGGACAGATTCCTGAAGAAGATCTGTCTGTGTGGTTGCTAGGAGTTGAAAACAACTGGATGGCACATAAAAAAAAACAGTGGCAATGCATATGTAGCCATTGTCTCAGCATGTTATAAGAATCAAGACAACAAACAGAATATTTGGGCCTAGTGTGTTATATAAACACATTAACTGATTTATTAACCCAGCTATAGTGATTAATAAAACCAATTCATTTGATTTGTTTGTTTTCTTTTGAACATTTCTATATTAACCAGGAGAATAGAAAACAGTACTTTGACCCTTGGTGCATAATTTGTGCCCTTATCAATTATACAACAATAGATTCTCATTTAATTTAAATTGTTGTAGAGGTTAATAATGAAACTGTATCAATAATTAACCACTAGAAGCTCCCTTATAAGTGTTTTGCAAATGCTAATTTTTTTCTTAATCATTTTCCTTTTTATTTCTGTGACTCCTAGTTGTCTCTGATCTTCCTTTTTTATTCAGTCCCAGATTACATTCTTTTCTCTGATACTATCATATTGTATGCTTGGTCCTCTTCCTCCTCCCCTCCCCTTCCTTCACGTATAACATCCTAAACTGCTTCCTACCGATAGTAATACTTGATCTCCTTAAGTCTGTTTCCACAGAGCCATTTCCTGTCTATCATCTGTTTCTCTCTGTGTTTCATATAATGATTCCTATCATCTTTCTAGCACTGCACATATTTGCTTCTATCTCTCAGCCATTCCTCATTCCCTGTGCACAGTAGTATTTGCACTATCACAGAGCTTTGCATTACTATCTTGTTTCTGTCCTCCTTTCTCCTTTTCTCTGTTCCAAAGAATATTAAATTTTATTAAATTAAATGTGTGTGTGTTCCGAAAGAAAGAAGGGATCAGAGAATGGAATGGAGGAAGGGAACAGGAAAAAAACAAAATTGGGAATTGCAAACAAGATTAAAAAGCTACCAAAAAGAATAATTTCCCATTTTCTTTGGTACTGATACAGGTTTAAAATACAATATCCCTTTGAGTTACAATAAATCATAACACACAGTGACTTCACAATCATAAACAAATCTAATCATCAAATACTAAGGTTCAAGTTTCATTTCTTTCGGTTTCAAGCAACAAATCCGAAAATGGTTTCCAAATAGAAACAAAGACAAATTCTTTTCCAATCGAAGAGGTCAATTTTGCCATCTTCACCAAATCCATTATTTTCAGCATCCATTCTTCCATTGTGAGTCCTTCCATCTCAGCACATAAAAAAGCTATGCTATTGTCAACAAGGCTCTGTGTTGCTGTTTTTCCTCAATCTGCTTGTCTATCAAGCCTAAAATAAAAGTCTCTGGTTTCAACTGTACATTCAATTTGAAAATTCTCTACCTTAAAATGCATACCTAATTCCACTATTTCTTAGCTTTTTAATGTCCACCAGAGATGATAAAGAGTGCCTTCTGATAGCTTATATTTCCAATATACATTAGATATACCCTTATACATCGAAGACAATTTACCAGAGGTTAAATATAAATGATTCATCATTTATCCCACATAGATCTTCAAAACAAAATGAGCTGCTCTCAGTCAGCAAACCTTATGTTATTAAGTCATGTCCTGAAACACAAATGTGTAATCTTAAAAGCCCTAGAAACCTTGGATTACAAAGTTGCTACAATGAAAGCATTTCTAATTTAAACACTGTCCTTTTGGTTTATGCTTCTAGTGCATGCAACTTGGCTTCAAAACAAGATAGTATATTTTTACTTTACAAAATTATGTGACAGGAACAACATTTCAAAGTTACTTAATGTAGATGTTGTAGCTATTTTTGACACTTGCCTAAGATTTAGGAACTTCTGTTCTGACTTGAATAGTTAAGCGAGTCTCCTAGAAATTCATAACATCAGGATTTATGCTGTGTGATTCTGGAATGCTTTCGTATGAATAATGGAACCAGTTATACAAACCTTTGTACAGAAAATCTGCTAATTTGAGGACTGTTACCAGAAAAACACAGAATAAATTTCTCCAAAACATTGCTACATCACATAGGGTCTGTTTACTTGAGGGGATTGTATAATTTAATTGTAGAATGTGCTACATATGGCTGCATATGTTGTAAAATCAAATCTTCATTGCATTCAGCTTTAAAATGTACTAAATAATGATGTTTTAGTTTCATTCATGAATACATGTTAATATATTCAGAACTTGACCTAAAATCATTTAGGATTGTGCTTTTATTTTGATGGAGGAAAAATATGGAATAGATTTTAACAGATTAACAGAGTTGGAAGGGACCTTGTAGATCTTCTAGTCCAACCCCCCACCCAAGCAGGAGACCCTACACACCATTTCTGACAAATGACAAATTTCTGCTTGATGAAGCTCCCATAACTTCTGAGGGCAAGCTGTTCCATTGGTTGATTGTTCTCACTGTCAGAAAATTTCTCCTTATTATTAGGTTGAATTTCTCCTTGATCAGTTTCCATCTATTATTCCTTGTCTGACATTCGGGTGCTTTAGAAAATAGCTTGACCCCCTCTTCTCTGTGGTAGACCCTCAAATATTGGAACATTGTTATCATGTCTCCCTTGGTCCTTTTCTTCACTAGCCTAGCCATGCTGAGTATTTGCAACCATTCATCGTATGTTTTAGCCAGTGGTAGGATTCAAATTTTTTTACTACCGGTTCTGTGGGCATGGCTTGGTGGGCGTGGCAGGGGAAAGATACTGTAAAATCTCCAGTCAGAGATGGTATTTGCCGGTTCTCCGAACTACTCAAAATTTCCTGTACTGGTTTTCCAGAACTGATCAGAAACTGCTGAATACCACCTCTGGTTTTAGCCTCCAGTCCCCTAATCATCTTGGTTGCTCTTCTCTGCACTAGAGTCTCAACATCTTTTTTATAGCGCAGGGACCAAAATACTGTAGTCGTATCTTGGAGGAATACTTAACTGTGTACTGAAAATTTTGCTATTCCCAAAACTTGAAACAGATATTTAATTATTGCATGTGCTTTATTTCACATGCCATTTTCCTGAATGGAAACTAGCTGCCAATTTAGTTTCATTCCAGGGAGCTCCACTTAACCATTAGTAAAATACTACAGGTTTCTTGGATTAGGATAATTTTTGCAAATTTTTTACTTCCAACTGCATGTAACAATTTCCCCTAAGACAGGTATTCCAAAACAACAACTGACTAAAACCTTGTTTTACTTTTAAGCAAAAGCCACTACAGAAATCATGGACACCAGCAGCAAACCTCTGTCCTTTAAATGTTACAGGTCCCCATCATCCTTAACCACTGGGCATATTAAATGCATCTGAAGGGAATCAAAATATTATCATCTACCACACATTTTTTACCCTTGCAGTTGAGAATCATCATTTCTAAAAGGCACTTAGCAGTCTTCTGATTAAATGGGACATTTTTTAAAAACACATCAAAGTTATTGCTAATTTATGACCCTATTAAATGTTAGATTTCTCAGTAAAACTGCATAATTACAGACTGAGAGTAGGATAAATGCATTTCATTTCAGCTTTCAAAGTGATTTCTCTTCCATTCAAGTGATTTTTCCCCAATGAGTCAAACCTCCTTATATATGACATTATTTTTTGTATTACTAAATCCTGGCCATATTTTCCTTGAATTGATAAATACATCAATTTGCAAAGATTATGTGAAAGTAGTCAATAGATAAGCTGGAACCTTATCTGCAAAATTATTTGCTTTAGTTGTTTTGTTAGCTTGAGTTTGCCTTACAATCCAATTAGCACTAGAGGGAAATAAATTTCTTGTGCATTATTCCTGTAAGGTTAAGCAAGATCTGTTGCAAACTAGTGTGTTTATTGACTGTGTTTACATGACATGCTAAACCACAAAGCTTGGTTTATGAGTGTGTGTGTCATAATTCTTCCCCACTCTATGTTGTATACCCTACTGCAGCCAGTCATAAGGCTTACCACATAGTTTAAATTTAGAACAGCCATCATGTGAAATATAAAAAGCAGATTTTGATACACATATATTTTAAATTCCAGTTTCTATAACAGAATGGAAGTCATGCCAGCTCAGATAACACATCATGCTTTTGGCTTTGATTAAAAAGCTGTATGTGATGTGAGATGATGATGGAAAGACCGCAGTGCACTTATATGCTTGTTAACCAGGCATTTTTTTGGGGGGGTGGGGGTGTTAGTGTCCCCAACCAGGGGAACTCCAGATGTCATTAACAGCAGTAGCTAAAATGATAAATGTCCACCTCATCTCTTTTCCCACATGTGTTTACATTTCTGCATTAAATAGGGACAGATAACTGTACTTCAGTGAAGAGCAGTTCACTAGTTTCCCTGGTTGATTCTACTGTCTAACTGCTCTTAAAATTATGGAAAATTGTTCTGTTCAATGAGAATTTGCAGTTACATTACATTGCAAATTGCTATCAATATTAAAATAGTGAGACCTGTTTTTCATCTATCCTACTTGTCACATGTTGCAGGTTTAGTCACTGTTTATTATTTATTTATCATATTTATATGACCCCACATCTCACGATGAAGAGTCATATAAATATGCTGATTCTGGACAGAAACTAAAGCAGACCAGAGACAAAAACAGACAAAACAATTTTAAAAACATACAAAATGTACAAAAATTATTATGGAAAGACTGAGAGAGAGTATCAGGTTATGAACAATAGAACCATCTCATCAGATAAACATTCCTTTGTGACACCCAGGCCTGACAACATCATCAGGTTTTAAGGGACTTCCAGAAAGTCATCATAGATGGGGCCATCTTTCAGTTTTTCATCTTGTCCTGGGAACACCACTGCATTGGTATGAAAACTACATAGGGTTTGTACTACATGAAATTTGTTAAATCATAAATTATAGGTTTTTAAAAAATGAAATGGTTGAATTTATACAATGGGAAAAATCAAAACCAAATGAATTATTTTATGGTTCAGTGTGCTTTATCTCATAACCCTTAGAATAGAACTGTTGAAAAAATGGATTGATTAGTTATATCTGGATTAAATTATCAGATTTATCGGGCGTATAACACGCACTTTTTCCCCCTGAAAATAGGGGGCAAATGATGTATGCGTGTTATACGCCGATATAATGTTAAGAAGCCTTCGGTGAATGCTGCTGGGATCGGGATCAAGGACACAAATGAAAGAAGGGGAGGGAGGAAGCAACCGAAGCCTGTCCTTCTCTCGGGTCAGCTCTCTCAGTCGCTCTCTCGCTCCTCCACCAGCACAGGAAGAAACTGCTTCAAAGAAGCGGGGGCTTTTCCTGTCGCCGCAGCTTCCCTGAAGCGCCCGTTTCTCCCCACCCCACCCCGTCCGCCCGCCCGCCCGCAGTGCCCGTTCTGCCTGCCTGCCTGCCTTCGTTAATGGTTGAATCGAACAGCTTCGGCTGAGTAAAAGAGGCGAATAGTTATTATTCTCAGCCAAGCTGCTCCCAAACAACCAGAAACTAAGGCAGGCAGGCAGAATTTTTTTTAATTTTTTCCCTGAAATTTCCCTCTTAAAATGAAGATGCGTGTTATACGCCTGTGCGTGTTATACGCCGATAAATACGGTATATCATTTTAGTAGACCTCCACTTAGTATGATCCCATTTAGTTAATTTGAACATCGTTCACATGAATGGAGCAGAGTTTACATTCATGGGATAAGGTTTCCTTCCCTTTCTGTCTTCTGGATCACTGGTTTATGATGATGGGGTAGAAAAATAATGCAGGATACAGTATGAAGACATAAGAGAGTGATTTATAATCACACACACAACTGGAGGGGGACAATTTATAATGAGTTTATATTGTTCAATGATGTCTGTTCAGAATTGCACTACACTGAGTTTAATAACACTTTATCTCAGATAAATAAATCATGGGTGGACTGATAGATGGATGGCTGGATGTTAGGATAAAAAAATAATTTACTCATCCATAAATGCTGGACTAAACTAACCTTATCAAGTCAGATGTGAGGACAATTCGCAGAACTTCTAGCCATTATGATTTTGGGATTAATATAGTTAGTTCTAGTTGTGGACACATCAGAGAATAATGTATTGAGGAAAGTTGTTCTAAAACAGGGCTGTCAAACTCGAAGCCCATGGGCAGGACATGTCACATGTTGGCCACACTCCTGCCCGGTTTAGCAAAGGGGGAAAAAATCCCAATATGACGCTGTGACAATATGGCATATGACGCTGCCATGACGATGTGAGTTTGACACTCCTGTTCCAAAGGCTACTTGTTAGGCCTGCTGTTATTCCTTGTTCAGTGGTGGGGTTACATTCCTTACCTCCTACATAGGCCATATGTCAAATCTTGGACCTTTAATACTCACTATAATGAAATCTGCCTGTGGGTACTTTAGAAGTGAAAATGAATAATGTATATTGATTGCTTGAGGGAATATTTTAGAATTATATTAGAAACACAAAACTAGTTCTGACACAGGATGCATCATTGCCAGATTGTCTTTGTAATCCTGCTTGTTTAAGAATATTTACACCACAAACAATATTCCAAAAGTTAATCTTAGAAGCTGCCCTAACAAACTCAAGATTAGATTGGGGAAAACTAATGCTCTGTTTGCTAAAGCCACCTTTCCTCTTCTGAAGTCACATCTCTGAAGCTATATATTACTTGGCTTATGTAGTGAGAAAAATATGCTTTCTGTTCTAAAAGAAGATTTGTGTCAAGGTTACATTTTTTGCGATATATCAAGATGGAAACAATCTTTATGTTAGAAGAGTCTCTTTTCTGTAAATCTTGAGCCTAGTTTTGTCCTTTGCATTAGCTAATGCATACAATGACTTCTATAGTAAGTAAAAATTGCAGGTGCAAAGACTTGGAATCAGCTGTTCAAAAGAATTAATCACTGGGTGATTAATTTAGAAAATGGAGCAGATGCCACTTTGGATTATCAATCAATCAATTAGCGTAAGTTATTTGCATCTTCTGGCAAACTGATCTCTGTGATTTGTTTTGGTTTAGATATTGATTGATATATTTTGCATTACTTGTACTAGATCTGTATACTTTCATTGCTTGTTCTATATGTATGTACAGATGGGTGTGCCAAATGGGTTACTCAGCTATGTTAGCAGTACAGATTCCTAAAAAATGAAATAAAAGAAGTTGCAGAATGTATATTCTATAAATTATATTCTATAAATAAACAATAGAATATGTGCATATGAGACCATCAGATTGGGGAAGATTTATATGAGCCAGAGGTCTTAAATTGTCATGAGGACCATAGGAGACTAGCTCCTTGGCCAAAGAGTTCAAAGACTACCCAACTCTCCAAATCAAGAATGAAGAAAAGGAAGGATCTGAATGCACTTTTATTCAGTAAGAAACTTAGTGATACAAAGCTACTTCTGAAACACAGCCATTTCACTTTAACCACTTAGCTGGAACAATTTTTCATTAATCAGAACACCAATATTTGAGGTTGATTTTTTCAGCATTATATCAAGAATGATATACTCTATGAAATGCCTAAATCCTGCTTTTCTGTTTCA
The DNA here is from genome assembly GCF_049901735.1 of Notechis scutatus. Classification (NCBI taxonomy): domain Eukaryota; kingdom Metazoa; phylum Chordata; class Lepidosauria; order Squamata; family Elapidae; genus Notechis; species Notechis scutatus. Next base: position 73,538,164 of record NC_142010.1, read on the forward strand.
TTTCTCCTGCTGACAGTAAAGATAAGTCTTTCTTCAGCCTTGTTTGCTTTCTCTTCTTTTATACCTTGCAAAAGATGCATGATTGCTTGCTTGCTTGTTCATTGACTTTCCAGGGACAGAGAACATTTACATTCTCCAAATAGTTTGAGATTCTAGTTCCCCTCAGTCTTATCCAGCATGACCCACAAACTAGTGGTGATGGGAGATGTTGTTCAACAAGATTTCTTTTTTGTCAACTGGGTACCCTACAAATTTTATTTATCAAATTTATATGGCTGCCCAATTTTGAGTAGCATACAATAACCTTAAAAATGAAGAAATAGAAACAAATTTTAATTACAGGTAACAACAGCCATTAATAAGTGATCAGGGACCAGCCACCCAGCTTGTAACTGCAACTCTAGAGGGTGACCACAGGAAAAAGTCAATGGAAGAAAGACAACCAGTTAATAATAAGTAATAACATAATAATGTGAGAGTAACTTAAAGACACCTAAAGGCAGTCTAGGTTACACTAGAGAAACACAGAATCAGTTGTTCCATTTGAAGGGGTAAAGTATATTTCCAAGTGGGAAATCCAATCATCTAGGCCCCGAAACTCAAGGAATCAGCCAAGATTGTAAGGTATTTCTAAAGGCCAACAAGGCCAGGAAACATCTGTTGGGAGTTGGGGGAAAGGTGACAATATCATTCCAGACAGCAGGCACATAATCTTACATCTAAAGTTGAGGCTGACACACAATTTTTCAATTTGATTCCATGGCAACTAGAAATGCTTGATAGAGCAGAAAGGCAAGCAATAAAGCAAAACAAAGTACTTTTAGTTCCACTCCAACAGGTCCATGAGCACTTTGACACTGAATTCTAATCATAAATTCATCACCTGTATATTTCAAAATACAAACGGCTGTGTCTTATGAACAGGTGAGGGTTAGAGGTATTAAGTATATATCTAAATTAGAAACTCATCTAAAGACTAGGAGAAGTTATCAGGGTTACTAAGCTTAAGTTATAGCTCTGAGTTTTAATTTACTAACCAGTGGCTTCTGTAACAAGCCATGATATGTCACAACATCACAATATGGTGTGATGCAATAAATTATGCATATGAATCAATAACATGGTGTTGTCATAAATATGCAAGTCACATAATCTGTATCATGATGTTGCATGTGTCATTATTTGCCTTCTCTTGTGCACTTGTGCATGCCCATATTCCCAGCTGCATATTAGGCACAGGTTGAATTTTCAGTGAAAACTGGATAGGTCTAACTAAGCAAAAGTTCTGATAGTTGATAAAACTATCAGAAAACTTTTAACAGACTTTTTTATACTTATTAACTGCTTCTTGTGGAAAAATAATGGTTTCTTACTGTTTTTGAGCCAAGCAAAAATTTGAGCTAAGTTGGTAAGCAATGAATTAGAAATAAACTATTTTTTAAAGTGATGAATTTATAGCTTCAACTATAAATAACAGCGATAGAAAGTTAAGGCAGAAAAAAGGCTTTACACTTTCTGTCTTCCAATGGAAAAACAATAAATGTGTCCATAAAAAAAAACTTACACTAAAATTTGCACACAAATACCTGCTTCAACTCAGCAGCCACCAGCTGTGCCAATTCTCAGTTAACTGTACTGGGTTCCTTTTGTGATTGTCAATGTCTAAAATGTCTAAAAATGTTTCCTTCTTATATAGAAAGTCTGACAGAACTAAGGCTCTGCACTTAAACTGAAACGGTTGGATACCCAAAACTATTCATTCTCTTACTCTCCTTTCTTTCAGAAAGATGGTTCCTAGTGTTACGAATCTAAAGATAATGTCCAACAATTACATCTTTATCTCATTAATTATTTTTGTAGGAGGAAAAAGATAAAGTAATGGAATGAAAACATAGATTTTAACAATATCTAGGAACCCTTATAAAAGTCCAGATGTATAGAAGGTTCTTTCAAACTTACAGCTCCTAAAACTTCCTTCTTTAAGTAATTAATTATCTCATATTTTCTTTCAAAAAGAATAATGGAAAACAAGTGGTAAGAAAAGTCAGAAGTTATACATGAAAGAGGACTATGTTTGAACCTTTGAACCATTTGTGGATGAGTCAGAACAATTTACACAAAAATCTTGCTTGGAAATACATTATAAATAGGAGAAAGATGTGTTGGATATGTTCGCCGTCTTGAGTTATTGTTAAAAATGATAAAGGTAGGATATAAATAAACATAAATAAATAAATAAAAACACAGCACAAGGTTTGTTGTAAAATAGTGTTTTTCAAACATGGCAAATTTAAGATGTTGGGACTTCAACTCCCTGAATATGTATAATATGTTGGGATTTGAATACATTTTAAAGTTTCCAAGTTTGAGAAACACTGTTATCAAGCAACATCTGCAAGTATTTTTGTTTTTTACTTTCACCCGTTTCACTGTGTCCAAACATGGTACTCATATTACATGGAATATGACACATATTATGTTGTGAACTAAAGAAATGTAATTAATAAAGATTCATTTGCATAGCAGGATCGTAATCCTGCACTTCCTATTGGCCCATATAATGGCAAGTTATGATTGGCTAATTCCGAGCAATCTGACTGGCTGTTGGCGGGCCGAGTCCCATTGGACGAGGTTCAAACCCTATAACAACATCCATTGGTCATCCGGATAGCAGTTCACTCTATAAAAGGGCGGCCGCTATCCGGGGGTTTTTGTCTCTGTTATCATGCTGTAAATAAAGAGCTGAAGTTCACGTGAAGCAGTCTCGTCTCCGTTTCTAAGCCCATGCCTCATACTTATCACTGGCGACGAAGGTGGGATGCGGAGACAATAGAGCTGGCTAAACCCCATAGAGCACCAATCAAGCACGTGGCTGAGAGCGCACCTACATCGTCAGGATGTCCGGCGGCGCTACACCACCCGCTCCTTTTAACCCAGAAAAAGAAGACTGGGAGTCGTATATGGATCGTTTCCAGATATTCTTGGAAACCAACAATTTAGAGGACGTTTCCACCAGCAAGAAAAGAGCAGTGTTTCTGACTTACTGCGGGCCTGCTATATTCCGGGTGGCTAAAGCACTCGCAAAACCGGCTGAAGTAAAAGAAATTGGTTGGGACACCCTCGCACCCCTCCTTCGGGCTCATTATGCATCCACTGCATCAACACTGGCCCGAAGACGCGAATATTACCAGAGGGACCAACAGAAAAACCATAGCTGCCCAATTCTGGGATTAGATGCACGACACAGGCACAGAAGGCCTATGGAGAAAGACAACGTCAGCTTTCCAAAGGCCGTCACCTATGCTACTGCAGCAGAAGAAACCAGGAAGTCGGCTGCTCGAAGGCGCCGCAACCACGCACCGCTTCGTCAACTCGCCCGTGACACTTCACCGGGTTTAGAAAAGTTTCCAGCAACAAAGAATCGCAAGCCGGAGAGCAATGAAGAAGAAGTCATCAGGATTCTGGGCAATCAAAGTCCATGAACTCTAAGGACTCCGCACAAATGCAAATTCCGCTACGCACTCTGCCAAAGTTGTGGAGCCCACCATAAGAGAAGCAACTGCAAATTCCGCTACGCACTCTGCCACGCCTGTGGGAAGAGAGGCCACATCGCATGGGCCTGCAGAAGCAAGAGAGAGTCCAACCCAAACCGAAGGGAGAACAACCTCCGACAACCCGCAAGAAACGTTCTTGTAAACCGGCATCGCTTGGGTAACCAAGAAAACAACCACTCCTACAGAAACACGGCCCTGGCTCTTCAAGCAAAACGGGAAGAGGCACACCAAACGACAACCATCGGCCACGCTTCGCTACTATACGCACAGAAAATCCGAGTGAGAGTCGCCATAGAAAACCAACCGTGCCAAATGGAAGTCGATTCGGGGTCGTCCCTCTTGATGGTCTCCTGGAAGACCCTCAAACAACTCATCCCGGCCATCCGTCGTCAGGATCTCAGCACTCAGAGGATCGTCCTCAGGGATTACCAGGGGAACACGATTCCAGTCGCCGGCGTGACTCAAGTCCGAGTCACTTTCAAAAACCGTAGTGCAACACTCCCATTGACTGTTGTCGATGGCAACCGGCCCAGCTTGCTAGGCCTACAATGGTTCGCCCCACTAGGGATTGAATTAGCCGGTATTCACCATGCCGAGAGCAATGAGTGGGAAGAAGGCATCGTCCAAGAATTCCAGGACGTCTTTTCGGACAACTTAGGCAAGTACAAAGGGACCCCTATATCATTTAGCCTCAACCCAGAAGTAGCCCCTATCCGCCTTAAGCCTCGTCGGGTACCATTCGCCCTTAAACCCAAGATCAACGAGCAACTTGATAAGTTAATAGCCCAAGGGGTGTTGGAGCCTATTGACCATGCCCGATGGGAAACCCCAATCGTAACCCCCATCAAACCGGATGGGTCGATCAGAATTTGTGGAGACTACCGCGCCACCCTGAACCACGCACTCCAACAGAGCGCTTATCCGGTGCCGGTGGTTCAACATCTTCTCCACTCCCTGGGGGGCGGGAAGATCTTCGCAAAGTTAGACTTAGCGCAAGCGTATCAACAACTACCCGTTGATACGGAAACCGCAGAGGCACAGACTATCGTTATGCACCGACGTGCCTTTAAATGCAACAGACTCCAGTTTGGAGTGAGTGTAGCCCCCGGGATATTTCAGAGTCTAATGGAGAGACTTTTGCAAGGCATAAAAGGGGTTGTGCCGTATTTTGATGACGTTTTAATTGCTGCCCCGAATAAAGAAGAGCTCGAACGGCATCTCAAACTAGTTCTACATAGATTCAAAGACGCCGGCCTCAAGGTGAAAAAAAATAAGTGTCAACTGTGTACTGAGTTTCTTGGGTATCTCCTCGATAAACAAGGGATTCACCCCACTGAGACCAAACTCAAAGCAATTAAAAACGCCCCAAGACCTAAAAGTAAGGCTGATCTCCAGGCCTTCTTGGGACTCATCATTTTTACAACATCTTCTTGCCTCATAAGGCAACAGTAGCCAAACCCTTACATCGACTTCTCGACAAAAAAGCTATTTGGGTTTGGGGTCACAGAGAAGAACACTCTTTCAGAAAGGTGAAAGACTTATTAACTTCCGACGCTGTGCTAATGCAGTACAATGAGACTTTGCCATTAAACATTACGTCCGATGCATCACCGTTTGGGGTTGGAGCCATTTTAAGCCACGTGTTATCAAACGGGAATGAGGCTCCTATTGCTTACTTTTCCCGCACGTTATCAAAGGCTGAACGAAACTATAGCCAACTTGACAAAGAGGCTCTTGCTATTGTATCGGCCGTGAAACGATTTCACGAATATGTTTACAGACGGCCCTTTACTCTAGTCACAGACCACAAGCCTTTACTTGGCATTTTAGCAGGTGATAAACCAACGCCGCATATATTGTCACCTAGAATGACTCGCTGGTCAGAATTCCTAGCAGCTTACAACTACGTACTGCAGCATCGCCCAGGGAAAGCCATTCCCCACGCTGACGCGTTGAGCCGTTCCCCACTTCTGGAACCCATCAGCGACCCAGCTCCGACCCTCAATACGCTGCAAATTGAAACCCTCAACTCGCCGCCACTAACGGCAAGGGATATCGCCGCCGACACAAAACAGGACGCTATCCTCGCAAAAGTTCTCAGTTGGGTCGAACGCGGGTGGCCGGTCGAAGAAACCCCCACCACTTTTGCGCCGTTCAAGCACCGGCAAACGGAACTATTCTCCCAGAAGGGCTGCATCCTATGGGGAGATAGAGTCGTCATGCCAGAGAGACTACAGTGACTCGTGTTGCAAACCCTGCACGAAGGACATCCGGGCATCGTCCGCATGAAGGCTCTCGCTCGAAGTTACGCGTGGTGGCCAGGCATCGATAAACAAATTGAAGCCTGGGTTACCACGTGTAGAAACTGCCAAGAAGTCAGCAACGCCCCACCAAGAGCAACCCCCACTGAATGGGAAACGCCTCGAGGCCCGTGGTCCCGCATCCACATTGATTTCGCGGGACCCACGAAAGGACACACTTTTCTCCTAACCGTGGATGCCTACTCCAACTGGCTCGAAATCCACAAGATGAAAAGCACAACTACTGACTCTGTTATTAAAAAACTAGATAGATTATTTGTCAACAATATAAGCTGAGGCACCTAATTTTACACAAAAAACTGGGAAAACTTATTCTAGTATTCGAGGGTGGGAAATGCAGCAGCTACTGGTAATTCAAAAATAAAATAATTAATTTGCGATCTCACTATCATGAAGGTTTAATTGATTCACTAACCCAAAGAAGAAGATGATGATGACAGCGGAGGCAGGAGTCACTCTCTTCCCCCGGAGGCCCCCTGAGTCAGGAGTCACTACGCCGGCGGCCCCAGTCGCCGCCTGGGAAGGAAAGGCAAACGCTTTTGCCTTTCCCTTCCGGCTGGGCTGTTGGAGTCGCTGCGCCGGACGCGACTCCACACCATTTTTTCAGAGGGATCTGACTCAGTATAAGCGGATTTTTCAGCACAAAATGGGCTGAAAACCTTATATAGTATGTACAGTAGATTATTTGCAACACATGGTTTCCGACGTTCTAGTTTCCGACAATGGACCCCAGTTTACTGCTCACCTTAACAATCAAACGGTAGGCGGACGCTAGATGAACAAAATAGTTCAATTCCTTAAAAAGACACTCCAAAAATGGATCGGGGGACAACTAGATTGAACAAAATACTCTTACTACAACACATTACCCCCATAGTGTCACCAACAAGACCCCAGCCGAACTTTTAATGGGCGGAAGCTTCGCTCCCACCTCGACCGACTACACCCATTTTTACTCGCCAGAGAAACCCTGTGGATCCAGCAGAACGTATCGCCAATTCAAGGTAGGCGACTTGGTCTATGCCAAAAACCTTTCCGGTGAACCGTTGTGGGTCCCAGCCACCGTAGTCTACCTCACTGGCCCTAGATCTTACCGCCTTAAGACGACAGACGGCAAGATATGGAAATGCCACATAGACCAACTTCGTTCTCATTTACAACCAAATATCCGTGACCCCCCGGACTTCCAAACTCAGGGGGGAGGGAATACCGAGGGGGACGAAGACCGCATAGACGATGACGTAATCGAGGACAGACAGCCACTAAACTGAGTGCTCGCGCCACCTGAAGAAGGTCCGGGATTGGGGGCATCCTCCCCGCAGAGGAACACCATAGCGGAAACATGCCCGCCCAATCCAGGAATGGACTTAAGGGACTCTGATAGTGTCGCGGAATCAACCCCGGGCGAAAACGAGCCTTGCGTTCCACCGGAACCGAACTTTAAACAAAAACCGGTGGAACAGCGGAAATCAACTAGGCAGGTAAAACGACCTGCATACCTGCGTGATTACGTCACCACGGCCGTCAAGCGGAACCCGGGGGAGGTTCAAACCCTATAACAACATCCATTGGTCATCCGGATAGCAGTTCACTCTATAAAAGGGCGGCCGCTATCCGGGGGTTTTTATCTCTGTTATCATGCTGTAAATAAAGAGCTGAAGTTCACGTGAAGCAGTCTCGTCTCCGTTTCTAAGGCCATGCCTCATACCTATCATATTACATGGAAGAGGGCTGTGAAAATATTTCAGACCCCTCACATCCCAGACATAAACTGTTTCAACTCCCCTCAAAATGACACTATAGAGCACTGCACACCAGAACAACTAGACACAAGAACAGTTTTTTCCCCGAAAGCCATCACTCTGCTAAACAAATAATTCCCTCAACCTGTTCAACTATTTACAAAGTATACACTACTATTACTGTTAATCTTCTCATCACTCCTTATCACCCATCCCCTCCCACTTGTGATTGTAGGACTGTAACTTTGTTGCTTGTATCCTTACGATTTATATTGACTGTTTCCTAGTATGATTTGATTGTTGATTGTACCCTATATCATTAAGTGTTGTACATTATGATACTTGATTCTTAACGAATGTACCTTTTCTTTATGTAGAGAGTATATACACCAAGACAAATTCCTTGTGTGTCCAATCACACTTGGCCAATAAGTATTCTACTCTACGCATTGTGGTAGTTTCTTTGGTATTTACTTAGTGCGTTGTTTGAATACAACCCTAGTGGCTTCTAAACCAAATTTTATTACTTAGTATAATGTGAAAATGGAGCAAATCATCATTTATTTGATAAATCATAGTTAAACAAACATGGCTTAGCATAGTATGTGACTATAAACACTGATTGAGTTCATATAAAGCCATGGTTGATTAAATTAGGCTTTAATCATTGATTAAATCAGGAGGGGAGCACAAAAAGAAAAAGACAGGCATTCTTTATGGTTTGAGCCAAAGTAGCAATAGCACTTAGATTTTATACACCATTTTACAGTGCTTTACAGCCTTCTCTAAGCAGTTTGCAGAGTCAGCATCTTACCCCCAACAATCTTGGATCCTCATTTTACCCATCTAGGAAGGATGGAAGGCTGAGTCAACTTGAGCCTGGTGAGATTTGAACTGCCAAATTGCAGTCAGGTGGCAGTCAGCAGAAGTAGCCTGCAGTACTGCACTCTAACTACTGTGCCACCTAGCAACCTGGGAGAAAGGACATGCATGCAATAGCCTAAAGTGGCCAACAGGTTTTCTGCATGACAAGATTTGGGCCAAGAGAGGAGGGAAAATGCAACCTTAAAACCTAAACAAGTAAACATGAGTTTAAACTGGGATGAAATATAGGCAACTACCTGGGGAACATGTCCTTTAAAAATGGTTAGAACTTACTCCATAGTTCATGGAACAAAAGGCTGAGTACTGAGAAAATATACAGATTATGGAAATAGTTACTCTCATAATTCTCTCCAGATACAGTAGCAAAACTGGGTTGCTTTTAAAAGTTATGATGACTTCCAGTTTAAAGTGTTCTAAGCATTTTAACTGAAAAGAAATACTCCTTAATGAACTACGGTGGCAGAAGATCCAGCTATAAACAAATTTTATCTCCTACCCTCCCTCTTCTTATTTTTAAAGCAAGGCATGAAGTCTCTGGTGGCCTTAAACTTTGCAGTGATCAATTTAGGGCAAACATGGAAATACTGGCGAGAAGAAATATTGATATTTTTTTCTTGCTAGGTTTGGAGGAAAAATAAAAGGTTCTCTCATCACAGAAAACGGGTGGGCAATGTATAAATCCTTGGGCTTGAGTGCTGAATATCTTGTAAAGCAGATGGAAGTTTACAGTATATTCAAACAAAATGAAGCACTATTTTTTAAGAAACAGAACAAACTTTGATATAGCCCAAGGGCTAATCAATAAAATAAAGTGAAAGAAACAGAACAAGAAGATGAGACAGGACTGGATATAGCTGCTATAGATGCTGGAAGCTCCTTTTAATCTTGAAGAGATTATAGATTTCCCTGTTAGAAGGTGAATTTTGTATGGAATAAGGAGAAGCATCCCTATGAACAACTTCTATGTAAAGCTGATTTGATACTATCAGTGGTGGTATTCGACCGATTCTGCCCAGTTCTGGAGAGCTGGTAGTGGCGATGAGCAGTGGAGACAGAACCAGTTCTCTCCGCTGCTCTGTGTTTGGTCCACCTGCCCACCCGGGCTCCCATACTCACTTTTATGGCCAGAATTCAAAGTGCAGCTGCTTTGCGCGGCGCAAAATAGCACCGTGTGGCAGCTGCTGCAGCAACCGGCATCGTGCAGGCTTGGAGGAGGTGAGTTAGAATGTCTCTGTGCCTGTGCAAATGCCTCTGCGCCTGCGCAAAGTGCATGTTTGGCGCATGTGTGCATGCAAAGTGTGTGCACACATGCAAAGCGCACCCACCAAGCCATGCCCACTGAACCGGTGGCAACTTTATTTGAATACCACCACTGAATCCTATGTGTTGTGTTTTTAGTATAACTGAAGTTTTCACTCAGGACCGCAGTTTAGGCAGGAAAATCTCTTGAATGTGATTGTCTGGCTCGTCTGACAGCCCCTATAAAAGGGGAACTGTCAGACAGGTTCAGCCGTTCTATTCTCACTGTTAACTGAATAAACAAGTTGGACTGTTACCTTTGGCTGTGTGTCTTCCTTCACCCACTACAGAATACTGGTGATGAAGGTGGGATCCTAGGAAGAATAGAAACAAAAGAGCTGATCAAAAGGTGGACTAGCAGAATCAGTCATTGGGAAAGATTCATCCCGAATTCAGCAAGATGACCATGCACACTCCACCAGCACCTTTCAACCCCGCCATTGAACACTGGGACTCTTATCTGATCCAATTTGATTGTTTCCTAGAGGTCAACAAGCTACAAGCACTCTCGGACAACAGAAAGAGAGCACTATTCTTGAGTTATTGCAGCTCCAAAATCTTTGATACAGCCAAGGCACTGATTGCTCCAGCAGCAGTCCAAACTGTGTCATGGGACACAATCCAAAAAGCACTCCGAACGCATTATGCACCAACACCATCTAAGATTGTCCGAGGGCATGAATTCCACCACCAGAGCCAAAATGAAGGCAAGTCAATAAATGATTACATCACCACGCTGCTGAGGACTGCCATGTACTGTGAATTTAGAGACCTCTAAGATCTACTACTGGACAGACTCATCTGCAGAGTCAGGGATGTGAGTCTTCAATGGAGGTTATTAGCAAAGCCCAACCTCACCCTGAAGATAGCACTGGATGAAGCCAGAACCACTGAGACTTCAATCAAAGCAATGGCAACAATTCAAGAAGACAAAAGCCCAAATAACGTGCATCGTGGTAACACAGCCCAACAAGATCACAACAAACTGGAAGAGTCAACAGATGAAGAAGATGTCTCCCAAATCAAAACTAACAGGAAATTTATGAAAACTGAAGAAGGGCAGTCTGCATGAGCTGGTTGTGGCAGGAATCATTCAAGAGCAAATTGCAGATTCAAGGAAGCCATATGTCAGCGTTGCGATCGAAAAGGCCATTTAGCGAGAGTATGCAGAGCCAGCCAGCTGGCACCCCACAGAAACAACCCATCCAATACACAGAGAGGGTACAAAGCCAAACAAGCATGGAAACCGCAGAAAAAAGAAAACCAACATTCCAAGTCAGCCGTGACATTCCAGACAACCAACCAGTTCAACATGAACAAGAAAGATCAACATCACCATCACCATTGAAGGAACACCATGTGATATGGAAGTGGACACTGGATCCTCTCTATCAATAGTTTTGTGGGCCACAATGAAGAAGATAAAGCCCAGTATCTCCAAAAATAAATTGCAATAGCAGAGAATTTATTTGAACAACTATCATAGGAATCATATCCCTGTCATGGGGACGGGAACATTTCAAGTAACATTTAAACAGTTTCAAGGACCCCTGAGTCTGACGAACGTCAAAGGCAAATTACCCAGCCTCCTTGGACTAGACTGGTTTGAAGCATTGGGATTGGAGGTGACTGGCGTGCATGCAATACCAGATGACAGCATTGAAGAACTGATCCAGGCATTTGAGGACATTTTTTTTTTTGAAAACAATTTTATTGATTTTCTACAAACAAACAAGACAAACAAAACATTAAAACATCAACTCTCTTATGTATGTACAGTGTGTCGGTTGGTTCATCAGTTTTGTGCATTCATTTCGTAGTCTCAATTACAGTTATATTACATAACAACTCATATTGTCAATCCAAACTTATCTATCCTAATATCGCTATTAATAAATCATTTGACTATACTTTTAATCGTTCATGCTTTATGAGATAACAATACTTTAAACAGTTTATTCTATAACAGATCATATAATCATACCAAATCTATCCTAAAAACACTTTATAGATATAATGTCAAATAACATAGTCAAAAGAAAAAATAAAGGTATTCCTTGCTATCTAACTTTCTAAATATTCTATTATCGTATTTTGTCATCTAGCCACTGATAAAAAAGATCCCAAACTTCATAAAATTGTTTATCCTCTTGCTCTCTAATTTCAAATGTCAATCTACTCATCTCAGCACATTCCAATATTTTCTTAATAATTTCTTCCTGTGATGGTATTTTCTCATTCTTCCAGTTTTTAGCAAACACAATCCTAGCCGCTGTTAACACATTTACAATCAGATATTTCAAATCTTTACTATATGTATCTGGTAAGATTCCCAATAAAAAGAACTCCGGTTTCAAATCTATACATTTCTTTGTCATTTTTTCCAACCACATGCGAATTTTAGTCCAATATTTTTTAGCGTCCTCACAAGTCCACCACATATGGTAATATGAGCCAGGTATCTGATGACATTTCCAGCATTTTTCAGATTTATTCTTGAACATTCTTGCTATTCTTGTCGGGGGAAAGTGCCACCTGTAAAACATCTTATACAAATTTTCCTTATATGCTGTTGACATTGTCATTTTATAATTTTGAGACCACAATTTTTGCCATTTCTCTAAATCAATCCCATATCCAAAATTCTTCCCCAAACAATCATAGTTTCTTTAACTTGTTCTTCTTCTAATTTAATTCCCAGTAAATAACCATATAATTTTTTAATCACCTTCTCATCAGTACCCATCAAGATCTTATCTAGATCAGTCTGTTTATCATAGAATCCCTCTGTTTTAGAATCTTCATCATACCTTGAATGTATTTGCGCATATGAAAACCAATTCATCTTTATACCTTGTTCCTCTAAATTTTGTATCGATTTAAGTTCACCCTTTTCATCCAATAGTTCCCCATATCTAACTGTTTGTTCCTTCTTATAAATTATAGGATAGGAAAATGCTTCAATAGTCGATAACCAAACTGGAATTTTCAAATAGCATTGTCTTTTTTATCTTCTCCCAGTTTAACCACAAAGACTCCCGTATATAATGTCTTCTAAAATAACCCTGTGTTTTAGTTCCCTTATACCATAAAAAAGCATGCCAACCCAACAGCAAATCATGACCTTCTAATATCAGCAATCTAGTCTTTCTTAATGTTATCCATTCCTTAACCCACATCAAACTTGCAGCTTGATAGTACAATTCCCAATTGGGCAGGCCAAAACCTCCTCTAATTCTAGCATCTTGCAAAAGCTTTAGCTTTATTCTCGCTTTCTTACCTTGCCATATATACTTCAACATAATTTTATTTAAATCATCAAAATAGTCTTTTCCGAGCCTAATTGGTATTGTTTGAAACAGAAATAGGATTCTGGGTAAAATATTCATCTTGATTGTTGAAATTCTCCCTATTAATGACAATTGCAGGTTTTCCCATTTCTTCAAGTCTGTAGCTATCTGTTGTTTAAGTTTAATATAATTATTCTCTTTTAATGTGCTACATCTTGCTGTCAAATGTATCCCCAGATACTTTTTTATTTATTTATTTATTTATTTGATTTGTCAATTGTTTCCAAGATAATAAGTATAAGTGTATACATAGTTGTGAATACATGAAATGGGTATATATAAGAAAAATAAAAGAATAGAGAAACAATAGGACAGGGACGGTAGGCACGTTGGTGCGCTTATGCACGCCCCTACAGACCTCTTAGGAAAGGGGTGAGGTCAATGGTAGACAGTCTAAGGTTAAAGTTTTTGGGGTTTGGGGAAGAGACTACATAGTCGGGTAGAGTATTCCAGACATTGACCACTCTATTGCTGAAGTCGTATTTCCTGCAATCAAGTTTGGTGCGGTTTACTTTGAGTTTGTATCTATTGTGTGCTCTTGTGTTGTTATGGTTGAAGCTGAAGTATTCATTGACAGGTAGGACATTGCAATGTATGATTTTATATACCATGCTTAAGTCAGACCGAAGACGGCGTAATTCAAGGTTTTCTAGTTCTAGAATTTCAAGTCTGGTGGCATAAGGTATTCTACAATGAGTAGAAGAGTGGAGAACTCTTCTTGTGAAATATTTCTGGACTTTCTCAATTGTGCTAATATCAGATACGTAATGAGGGTTCCAGACTGATGAACTGTATTCGAGTACTTGACCTTATTCGTAACTTGGATTTTCAACAGGTCTGCCAGTTCTTCTCTTTGTCTCAGTAGCATGTTCTTTGTCAAAATCTTTGTTTTGTCTTTATTTATTTTGCATTTGAGGACATTTTTGATGACAATTTGGGCAAGTATGTGGGGACCCCTATTTCATTTAACCTTGACCCCTCCAGGTTGCCCCAATCTGACTCAAACTGCATAGGGTACCATTTGCGCGTAAGCCAAAAATAGACAAACAGCTTGACAAATTAATCACACAAGGGATATTAGAATCGGTACACCATGCAAAATGGGAAATCCCTATTGTCACCCCTATAAAGGCAGATGAATCAGTCCGCATCTGTGCAGATTACAAGTGTACCCTAAATAAGGCCCTTCAACAAAATGCTTATCCTGTCCCCATAATGCAGCACTTATTGCAGTCACTGGGGAAAAATAAATTTTTTGCCAACTGGCGCTCCCAGTTGATGACATCATGGCTGAGGCACAAACCATTGTAACCCATAGGGGTGCCTTTAAATGTCGTCAGCTTCAATTCAGCATCAATGTAGCTCCAGGCATCTTTCAAAGCCTCATGGAGCGCCTCCTACTGGGAATTCAGGGAGTCATCCCATATTTTGATGATGTTTTAATAACAGCAAAAAATAAAGACGAATTGCTAACCAGGCTAAGGGAAATACAAACTAAATTCCAAGAATCAGGATTAAAAGTTAAATGAGAAAAATGCAAATTCGGAGTCCCCAGGTTTGATTTTTTAGGATACCTGATAGATGGCTCAGGGATCCACCCCAACCGCAGAAAAAATTAGGGCTATCTAGGAACCACCTACTCCAAAAAATCAAACGGAGCTACAAGCATTTTTAGGTCTCCTCAATTTTTATAGTATTTTTCTCCCTAGAAAAGCCACTATAATGGAACCCTTACACAAACTCCTGGGAAAACAGGTTAAATGGATTTGGGGAAAATGGGAGGCTGCCGCTTTCACGGCTGTCAAAAACTGTTGTCCTCAGTCCAATACTCAGAAACTTTGCCTGTCACCCTCAATTGCGATGCCTCCCTTTTTGGGGTTGGAGCTGTCCTAAGCCACTGCATGCCTAATGGCACTGAGGCCCATATAGCGTTTTACTCAAGGACTCTCTCAAGGGCAGAAAGAAACTACAGCCAATTAGATAAGGAGGCATTGGCCACAATAGCTGGCATTAAAATATTCCATGAATATTTGTATGGCAGATACTTTCAACTCATTACCAACCACAAACCACTGCTAGGACAATTCGTAGGAGACCAATCCACTCCGACTATTCTATCCCCCCAACTCACGAGATGGACAATGTTTCTAGCTGCCTATAATTATAAACTGATCTACCACCCAGGAAAACCTCTGGGGCATGCAGACGCACTCAGCCACTGTCCATGGCTGTAAACAGCACAAGACCCGGCACTGGCAGCAACCATACTCCTCATTGAGGAATTACCCAGCCTAATCTCTGTGATAGAAATCGCTCGTTTTTCAGCAAAGGACAAAGCTTTAGGGCAAATACTGAGTTGGGTTGGCAGGGGATGGCCTAACAGGCCAGTATCTGGGGAGTTGAAACTGTTCTATAACCGACAACATGAATTATCGGCAATCAAGGGGTGTTTGTTATGGGGGGAGCGTGTTATTGTTCCACCAAAATTACAGAAACAAATTTTTGAATTATTGCATATGGGTCACCCAGGAATAGTTAAGATGAAAATGTTAGAAGTTATGTGTGGTGTTCTAATAAAGATAAAGACATCACAGAATGGGTAGGAACCTATAAGAACTGTCAAGAATCAAGGCCCGCACCACCAGCGGCGCAACCTCAGGAATGGGAATCCCCGAAATCTCCATGGGCTAGGATTCATATAGACTTTGGGGGACTGTTCCACGGGCAAACTTTTATGGTAGTTGTGGACACGTATTCAAAATGGCTAGAAATTATATTGATGCACTCACAACAACTGAGGCCACAATTAAAATCCTAAGGAAACTATTTGCAACGCATGGCCTACCGAACATCCTAGTCTCTGATAATGGGCCCCAATTTACCTCCACCCAATTTGAGATGTGGAATTGGGCATTTGCCATGCACTAACAGCACCATTTCACTCCTCGGTGAATGGCCAAGCGGAGAGAATCATGAGAGCCATGAAAGAGACGTCAGCAAGAATGGGGCTGGCAAACTGGCAAATGTGTATAGACACTTTTCTATTAATACAACATGTCACACCCAATGCAACCAAACATAAAAGCCCCTCCGAGTTACTGATGGGGAAAAAACTGCAAACTAGGCTAGATAGACTGCACCCCAACTACTCCAACGAGAAACCTCCTGACTCCACCAGCAGAGTCAGTAATTCAAAATAGGGGATGGGGTGTATGCACAAAATTACATGGAAGGTCCCCTCTGGATCCCGGGACAAATAGTAGCTATCACAAGCCCTAGATCTTACAAAGTGGAATTAGAGGACGGCCACAAATGGCGGAGACATATCAACCAATTAAGGGGGAGAATAGGGAAACCCTACACAAAAAACAACCTTCCAATAGAGAATAATAAATTCCTCAAATTCCCCATTACAGCGGACTCAAACCCGGAGAATCCACAGCCACACATACCTGGGGAAGCTGGAAACTGGCAGCAGGACAACTGTGAGTCAACTCACAGGAAGAAGTAAACACACCCCAAGGGGAGTTCCAGCAGGTTCCAGAGGTGGAACAAGAAGCAACAACAGACCCAACAGGTCTGACCGCCGCCTCACTCCCGAATGATTTGCGCAGGTCAGAGCGGATGAGTACAAGCCCCACCTACTTGCACGACTATGTTAAGTGATGTCATTGTTCATTGGTTACAGTTCAAAATAAGAAGGGAGGGGTGTTGTGTTTTTAGTATAACTGAAGTTTTCATTCAGGTCCACAGTGTAGGCAGGAAAATCTCTTGAATGTGATTGGCTGGCTCGTCTGATAGCCCCCTATAAAAGGGGAACTGTCAGACGGGTTAACTGAATAAACAAGTTGGACTGTTACCTTCGGCTGCCTGTCTTCCTTCACCCACTTCAGGACACTATTTTATTGTCCAGAAATGGGCAGAGCAGTGAGAATTTTTCAGGACAAAGTCATAATATTAGCATGTAACCCAGAAATGAGATACATAATCAATGCAGGATTGTGAGAAAACCTCTGACCCCCAAAATAAAAATGGTGCAGGCAGATGATAAGGTTTCTGTGCATTGTGAGGATATTCTGAGATGGTGATGTTAGCAGCTCCAGACATAATGTACACATGGTGAACAATACTGGGAAAATCAGACTGTGATTTGCAGAAATGTTAGTGAACAAGCAATATATTCATTTCCATTTGAATTCTGAGGCTACCTGCTGAATGTTACCACAGACATCCATTCTTCTCTTCTGGGACTCCTATTATTCCATGATGCCAGGTACAGTATTCTTACTGTACTATATAATGAAAATTCTCTAAAAAAAATAAGGGATAAGTGCAGAATTAAAATTTAGATCTTGAAGGAGCATAAATACTATCAGTTTTATATTTGTGGAAAAAGTGAGGCCCTTAGACCTCTGCTGGGAAGCAGAGCAATGCAAGCTATGAAACTGATTGTAGTGAACTATTGTAATATGTTACATGCACAACCTACCAAGGCAATAAAACAGCACTGCAAAACCAATCCCATTGTTGACCACTTGATCAACTTAGTACCTCAAAAGCAATTATCCACATCAAATATTGATCAAATAATTATTTATTAGTAAACTGATAAGCTGCTCATCTTGCCAAGGCAACTCTCAATAAATAAGATTACATACCACATCATCAATCGGTTGCCCAGTGAGTAGGAAATGACCAGTTTATAAGCTAAAGGTATAATTGCACCAGAGAGCATCAGCATCAGGCTCTTAATCCATACCATGTCAATATCCATTGGTGCAATTATATTTTTGGCTTAAAAGATTTGGCTTATAAACACTCAATATAGTCATGGGGCTACCTGGAAAATGGATATAAAGCTGTAACAATCTGGGATTTTTTTTTTTCAAGGAAAAGGAAATTTGACATGGAAACATCGGAGGTAGATCCTCATTCAGATCTCTATGACAAGGGTCCTGTCAGGGTTCCAAATGACAGATCCAGTGCAATCAAAACTCTGATGCCTGGAGGTTCCTCAAAGTAAAAATTTCTTAGGAATGTCATATTGTCACAGCTGGTGAAAACCCAACTCTGAGATACCCAAGGTTTTCCACACCCAAACTAAAACCCAAAGTCTTTGCCACCAGGTCCCTTGTCCATCATATGGTCCAATCAGGTCCCAGTCCCAGTTCAGTTGGATTCAGTCCATGCCTTCCCAGCACCTGTGAGAACAATCTTGCTTCCCCGGGGAAAGAATTTTATTATGGCTACACAACCCCAGCGATCTCTATTTCCCCCTCCCATTTCTACAGCTTCAGCTGGCCTGGCTGAGCCAGCCCTGAAGATGCTCCATCTGGGCTGACAAGTTCTTTTGCCGTGGGTGGAACTTCTGAAATAGGATTTGGACAGTTGATAATCCAAACATATAATTGCACTAATGGACATTGACATGGTATGGATTAGGAGTCTGGTGCTGGGGTCCATTGTTGCAATTACACCTTTAGCTTATAAACTGGCCATTTCTTACCCATTGATGATGCAGTATGTAATCTTAACTCAATATTTGTTAAGAGTTGCCTTTGCAAGATGAACAGCTTATTAGTTTACTAAAACACAATTATTTGATCAATATTTGATGTGGATAATTGGCTTTCACGTACTAATTGGGCAATGAGCCAACCATTGGATCAGTTTTGCAATGCCATTTCATTGTCTTGGTATGTTATGCATGCAAGCATAAAACCAGCCTAGCACTCAAGGTATTTCTCCATAGATTATATCAAGAATTGGGAAACAATTCAGACATAAAAATAATTGCTCATGACCTCCTTATTTCTGGGGAAAGAGATATTGAAATAGAAACAATAATGGACCATGACAAAAAGTTATCTGTTTTTGGAGTGGTGCAGAAAGTGAAACATATCACTGAATCCTAATGAGCTGTAGCTAAGACTGAAAAATGCTTTATATAAGACATCTTTTGACAGCAGAGAGGCAACAAGCTGATCCTGGGAAAATTGAAACAATCTGGAGATGCTGAGATCAGTAGATGTGAAAGGAATCAAAATATTCTCAGGAATAGTTAACTCCTGGCAAAGTTTTGCAAAGGTCTTGCAGATCACTGTGAACTACTCTGACAGCTGACACCCAAGGAAATTGAGTGGCAATGATCAGAAAGTCATCAGTAAGCATTTGACAAGGTTAAAGATATAACCTCCTTATATCAGATATTGCAATCCTGGAGAACAACTTGTGTTACACATCAGAGACAGGCCTGGAAGCTGCTTTATAACAGTGACAGAAACCTATTACAAATGCCAGCCAAGCATTATCTGAAACTGAATAGAATTATGCAGAGATTAAAAAAAAATACTGTCACCAGTATTATTTGGTATGGGAATGTTTCCATCAATTTACATTTGGCAATCAGCACAACCCATAAATCTATGGAAGCCATTATGATGAAACAACTATTAAGTGCTTCCAAGAGCCTTCAAAAATGTTAATGAGATTACAACATTACTGTACGTTACGCACATTGAATAGCATCCAGGTAAATACCTTGCAATATATTGGGAAGTAAAAAAAGCTTTGTAGAAGGAAACATAGAGTCAGTAATATGCTTAAGTGCCAACCACTTTCCCAATGGTATTTACAGACATATTAAATATTATTATTACAGTATATGAATATGAAGTTATAGAGGTAGTCAGGGATATTGTCTTTCAGATCGGCCTGAAGCAAATATGAAGTGTCAGCTGAAGCACCATATTTCTCATGGGAGAAGAGGGTGTTCAAGATGGAATCCTGTTCAAGGGTAGCAGAGCAATTGTCCTTGATGATCTATGACTTGTCATAATAAAAAGAAGATACTACTTTCACCTGGGAATTGAAAACTATTTGTGACAGAATGGGACATTACATATAGTATTATGAAATATTTGCAACCCATTGTGGAACTGATCACAAAAGGAACCCCTGCTTTCCCAAGAGGTACCAATGGCCCTGGGAAAAGATTTATTTATCTGACAAGAGAAAATATAGCTTATGTTGACTATTACTCTAAATTGGGAGAGATAAACTCGCTGCCAGATATCAAAATTAGAATAGTGATAAGAAAGCGTAGGAGCCACTGGAATAACTGTCATAGCATTCTCTATTAATATATTGCAATTTGTATCAAAGGAATTTAAGACTAGAAATTGTGGGCGCATTGAATGTCCACATTTGCCCTTCCCACAGCAATAGGAAAATGAAATTAGCTATCAAGGTTGTCAGGATAACATTGGAAAAGGCCAAGCAAATTGGGTCTAACCCTTATCATCTTGGATCATCAGAGTACCTTTTTACAAGATTTGGGTTAGAATCTGGTTAGGCATTGTTACACACAAGAGATAAATTATTGTAAAGACCACAGTCAGTCTGCACTTACGACAAATAACAATCTATAACAAGCTGAATATTCTGATCAGTTAGCTAATCCTTCTATCTTTGTGAGGAAGAAAGTCAATGTAGAGAAACTGATTAAGGGGTGGAAGGAATAACAGACTGATGTCGAATTTCCATGAGATTCCTTCAGGTGGTAACCCAGGGGAACAATCTCTGAGAAGAAGTGCAACCAATTAACTGCTGAAAAGTAGCTGACAGAACAAGATGCTGCATAACAACTTTTGGAGTCCACCAGAATTATTGCATGGCCAGATCCATGCTCCTGAGAAGTCTCTGATTGCCATCTATAGTTAGCAAAGGTCAGCTCAGTTCTTCATAACCACTAGTAGAGATAACCGTCACCAATTAGCACCAGGAAAGGATAAACTTATCTGCTTTGTTATAAATCAGAATGTGGGCCAACTGATATATTCAGTGACTCCATTAACTGAAAAATATGTTAAAGTTCACTGGGGTATACAAGTAGTCCTTGTTAACCAACTGTCTCATTTAGAGACTGTTCACAGTTACAAAGGTAATGGAAGAGTAACTTTTTGCACAATCTTTTCATTTATGACCTTTGCAGTTTGGTAAAGCAAGCAAATGAAACTCAAATACTTTGACCATCTAATGAGAAGGAAGGACTCACTGGAGAAGAACTAATGCTGGGAATACTAATGCTGGGAATGATTGAGGGCAAAAGAAGAAGGGGACAACAGAGAATGAGGTGACTGGATGGAGTCACTGAAGCAATTGGAATGAGCATAAATGGATTCCGAGGGATGGTAGAGGACAGAAAGGCCTGGAGGAACATTGTCCATCGGGTCACGATGGATCAGACATGACTTCACAGCTAACAACAACAAAGCAAGCAAAGCTGAAGTAAGATCATAAGCACTTGTTAGGGTTTGGGAATTAACCCCTAGCAGAGTATTGCAGCAGTAGTCAAGCCAGGCAGCCAAAGGAGAGTGGAAGGGCCCCAGAGTATACACACACTGAACACAAACACTGTTTGTAGTTTAAATAGTTTTTAATCCAGTTAGAGTTTAAGCATTGTCATTCAGTCCATTAAGTCATTCACAGTATTTCCATCCAGTAAGACTCACTAGTATAGTCCAAGTTAAGAGTCCTTGCAATATCTTTATCAGCCGATAAAGATATCTTCTCCTCCTCCGGTTTCACTCTCCAGAGAAACAAACGCTGGATATTCAGTAGAATTACGCAGTAAATCAG
Organism: Notechis scutatus; assembly: GCF_049901735.1. Taxonomy (NCBI): domain Eukaryota; kingdom Metazoa; phylum Chordata; class Lepidosauria; order Squamata; family Elapidae; genus Notechis; species Notechis scutatus. The sequence goes on from NC_142010.1 coordinate 73,559,955, forward strand.
CAAACAGTAGTAAACAATAACAGTTCAGTCACAGGCACTCACAGTCAGTAATCACAGTTAGTCGCAGCAGCACACAGTTACAGTTACAGACAGTAACAGCCAGACAGTAAGCTTTCCAGCTTCTAATGCTTCCTTATATTGTAACTTCTAACCGCACCCTTAATCGGCTAATTGCCTGCTGCATTTTGCTTAAAGTGATAAGCACTTAAACCATGATATCTAAGTTTTATATATTTATTCACCCAAACCATATTTGGTATCAATGTTATACCTAACATACTCCCCTTTTGGGTGAAATAAATATATAATACCTTTACAATCTTATCCCATATTTTTCACAACTCTCTTGGTGCTTACTGGCACCTTGGGCTTTAGTAAAATTATCAGCTAAATTGTCCTCCGACATACAGTACTCTAGCTGAATCATCTTACTTCTTACAGATTGTCTCACGTTTAGGTATCTTAGATCTGTATGCTTGCTCCTTGTTTTTACTCCAATATTTGTGGCCATTTGAATTGCTGCCTGATTATCTTCATGTATAATTATAGGATAATCTACAGTTATACCTATATCAATTAACATTTGTTTATACATTATTAATTCTGTACATAACAATGATAAACAGGAGAATTCTGACTCCATAGTAGACAAACTTATATGCTGTTGTCTTATTGACTTCCAGCCTATTAATGTCTTACCCAGCATTATGGCTGTTCCTGAAGTCGACTTTCTAGTGTCTCTTTCTGATGCAAAGCTAGCATCTGCATATGCACTTAGAATTAAATCACCCTTTGGTTCTAAATACAATGAATAATTCATTGTCTTTTTAAGATATCTTAATATCCTCTTAGCTGCATTCCAGTGTCTTTTACATGGTGCAGAATTGAATCTAGCCAACTGATTCACGCAGTACGATATATCTGGTCTAGACCAATTACTAATATAACTCAAACTACCAATTAAAGATTGATAAATCACCTTATCAAACTCAGGGCTTTGTTCATCAGTGTTGCTAAAATCCTGACTCATTGGAGTCTTAGCTGGCTTACAAAGCTCCATCTTGTAATCTTTTAGCAATTTGCTTATCTTATCTTCCTGAGATATCTTAAAACCTTTCCTTGTTTTCTTTATATTCAAACCGAGATACTTCTTTATCTCCCCTAATTGCTTGATCTTTATTCTTTTTCCTAATGATGCTATTATTTTATTTGCTTCATCATTAGTTTCAGTTATCAAAGCAATATCATCTGTGAATAGTAATAATAATGATACTTTCCCATTTGTCTCCCTCTTAAACAGACATGGATCGGCTAAACCAGCTTTAAATCCTATATTGTCTAGTTCCTTTACAATATACTGGTTCCATTCATAGCCTGATTGTTTAAGACCATAGATACTTTTCTTTAACAACCAACAATCATTATTATCCTTATTTTCACTTTTAATACCAACAGGTTTTTTCATATAAATAATATGTTTTAATGGGGCGTGCAAGTAAGCAGTTTCCACATCTAAATGGTTAACTATATAGTTTTTACTAGCTGCCCACACTAAAGCTGCCCTCAAGGTTGCTGCCTTAAGACTAGGTGCAAACACCTCATCATAGTCATTAGCATTCTGCCTAAAACCTTGGGCTACTAACCTTGCCTTATGGATTAAATTACCATCTTTATCTGTTTTACCTTAAATATCCATTTGCAGCCAATGGATTTCTTTCCTACAGGTAATTTGGCATTTTCATACACTTTCATATCTCTTAATGAATTCATTTCCTTATTCATTGCTGCATACCAACTTTCTTTTTCCTTATTAGGATACTTTTTAATTTCTTCAACAGAATTAGGAACTTGATTAATCTGGCACACTGTGTTAGCCTGGTACCTATCAGGCGGTCTAGATACACGTGTAGTTCTTCTGGGAATTACAGGGCTTACAGGAGGACTTTGTTGAACTACTATCTGTTCATCTTCCTCATCCTGTTCAGCTATTGAATCTGTTTCTTCCTTTATGGGCACTATTTCATCCTGTATTTGTCTCTTTACTTTATTTTTAAAGTTACAGGGATAACTAATGGGATTTCTATAGGATTCAATAATTACATCTTTATTGGCATCCTGTTCTAATTTCTCCCATCCTTCATGTTCTAGAAATTGGGCACTAGCACTACATAACACTTTAGATGTGCCTTTCTCCCAAAATCTATATGCCCTATGGTTTGCCTGATAACCAACGAAGAAAAATCTTTTAGCTCTATGTTGCCCTTTTTTTCTGAGTTGTGCAGGAATATGCACCCATGCTGGTGCACCAAATGTGTGCAGGTAACTTAGATCAGGTTTCCTGCCATGCCACCTGGTGAATGGAATTTCACCTGTCGTTGTATTAACAACGTTGTTCAATATGTTATTAGCACACATTGTAGCCTCCCCCACAAAGAATCAGGTAACCCAGAATCAGTTAACATTGTTCTAACCATTGCCTGTAGTGTTTGGCCTCTTCTTTCAATAAAAGCATTATGTTCTGGCCTGTATGGAGCAGACTTCTTATGCTCTATTCCAGCTACTTTAAGTCTGTTCTGGAATTTGTTATTAATAAATTCCGTACCATTATCTGTCACCAGGGTTATCAGTTGACGTTTAGACTTTCTTTCAGCAAACCTAAGCCAATTGAAAAAATGTTGATATGTTTCAGTTTTGCTTTTCATTAAATAGCAAAACCCATATCTAGAATAATGATCCATAATGCTCAGTATATATCTAGCACCCCCATACTGGGTTTCTTTGGACCTATTATGTCTGCAAATACTACTTCTAAAGGTTCTTTTGTTTTGAAACCATTTAGCCTATTTGCAGGCAATACTTTGCTCTTATCTTCACAGCAAACATTACAACGCAAATATTTATCACAAGGTTTTAACCTTATTCCTTCAGATAACTCAACTGTACGTTTTAGCATTTTAAAATTTACATGCCCCAAACGCCTATGCAATAAATGGATACATTCTTCATGAGGCTTTATATTATTAAATACAGTTTGAGCCTCCCCTTTCTTACTATTATCTAATACATATAATGTTCCATTTAAAGCTGCAGTTACCCTTTTGTTATCTTTTTCAATTATGCAATTATTATCCTTAAAAGTAATTACATAACCTAATTTATCTAATACCCTTACTGAAAGCAAATTAAACTTTAGTTGTGGTACATACAACATTTTTATATCCTGGTTTATGTACGGACAACGTGCAAAACCTTGACCTTTCGCTTTCAGGTTCCAGCCATTGGCAAGTGATATATGTTGAGAACTTGTAGACATTTTTATAAATTTTGTCTTATCTCTTGTGATGCAGTGGGATGCGCCACTGTCAACCACCCATAAATTATTCTTCACATCAGAGTTACTAAACGTGGCTAGTTCAAATGCTTTCTTTGGCTTTTTTACATTCTGGCTTTTTCTCTTTTTGCAAAACTTTGCCAGATGTCCTCTGCCTCCACAATTAAAACACTTTTTAATTGTGTATGCCGTTGAAGATAAATTCTCTTCTTCCAGGTGCTTTACTTTGCTTTGCTGGTTTCTTTCAAGCTTTGAAGATAATTTCTCTTCTTTCTTATCTTCTCTCAGCTCGTCTCGCTCACGCCTTCTTCTGGCTTCTTCTAGTAGCCTGCCTGTAATCTCGGTTAATGAGAGGCTTTCTTTTGGCAATACCTCTAACGAAGTCACATAGTCATCATAGCTTTGATCTAATGAAGATAATATTATGTAGACTTGTTGCAGTTCATTAAATATAAGCTCTTTTTCTTGCAAATCTTGAAAATGCTCTTCATACAGTTTAAATGAACTAACATATCTCCATTCCTCTGAAGATGCGTTCGAAAAAGCTTCCGTGTAAGATTTATATGTGCTCCTACACTGTCCCGAACATAAATCTTCCTGAGGTTCTCCCAGCAGTTTGCAGCATTTTCTTCTCCACGAATATGGACAAGCTGCTGATCACAGAGAGTCAGTCCTATGATGCATAAAGCCTGCTCATTCTTCAGTTTAAAGTCTTGTAACTTTTCTTTATCATCATCATTAGCAGGATCCCATCTACTCACATCTGGTGGGTTTGCTATAATGTCCCACAAACCTTCTCTTCGTAGAAGTAAACTACATTTCATTGACCATGAAACATAGTTTGATCCATCCAGCCTGGATATCATGGACAGTTGTGACAAATTTACTTGTGCCATTACTCTTCAGATATTTTGACTAATTTAAACTAATTAAAACAGTTTGTTTTTACAGTAATGTGCAACTCACACCAACTCTCTCTGCTATATCCTGGTTAGTTAGACTATGCTGCTGGGCCCATAACCAATGTTAGGGTTTGGGAATTAACCCCTAGCAGAGTATTGCAGCAGTAGTCAAGCCAGGCAGCCAAAGCGAGAGTGGAAGGGCCCCAGAGTATACACACACTGAACACAAACACTGTTTGTAGTTTAAATAGTTTTTTAATCCAGTTAGAGTTTAAGCATTGTCATTCAGTCCATTAAGTCATTCACAGTATTTCCATCCAGTAAGACTCACTAGTATAGTCCAAGTTAAGAGTCCTTGCAATATCTTTATCAGCCGATAAAGATATCTTCTCCTCCTCCGGTTTCACTCTCCAGAGAAACAAACGCTGGATATTCAGTAGAATTACGCAGTAAATCAGCAAACAGTAGTAAACAATAACAGTTCAGTCACAGGCACTCACAGTCAGTAATCACAGTTAGTCGCAGCAGCACACAGTTACAGTTACAGACAGTAACAGCCAGACAGTAAGCTTTCCAGCTTCTAATGCTTCCTTATATTGTAACTTCTAACCGCACCCTTAATCGGCTAATTGCCTGCTGCATTTTGCTTAAAGTGATAAGCACTTAAACCATGATATCTAAGTTTTATATATTTATTCACCCAAACCATATTTGGTATCAATGTTATACCTAACAGCACTGATGCTGTTTTGCTTAGTGACTGCATCACAAAACAACCAAGTTGCTGGTCCCAATTATGATTGCTAGGTTATGATTGTTAAACAAGGAGTATCCGTATAAGGAACTTTGAAATTGTACAATTTTGTTTATTAAAGTTTATTAAATTATGAAAGGAAAGTCATATTAATGCAATGGAAAAATAATATAGGTACCTAGCAGACTTAGGAAGTGCACAAGACAAATAAACAGAATGAGAATATAATGGAATAATTACTTTCTTTGATGTAGAAGGTGAAGCCCAAAATTGCATTTCTTTGCTTTGCAACCATGTTATACTGCCAATTTATATTCAGTCTGCATTCCCGAGCCAGATATAACCTGCCTTACAGAGATTTTTTTTTATTACCTAAATGAAGAACTTTGCATTAACTTTCCATTCCTTAATTTTAGAACATTCTTCTGATCTCTTATAGTAACTCTGAACATTATTTCTATCTTATAGGACAGAAATTATCCTACACAATTTTGTCATTTGCAAATTTGATAAGTATTTCTACCCCTTCATCCAAATCATTCATAAAAGTATTGAAGAGGAAAAGGCCCAGGACTGGTGACAAGATCTGTCCTCCTTGGGTGGCGCTGAGCTGAACATACAATGTCATGGCAGGGTACCATAATGGCATTTGTTGATCAAAGAGCGGCTCTTGCATCTGAGGGAAAACATGAGAAGGAGGAAGAGAAAGTGGATCAGGATCGTACTTTCACATAGCCATTCAACATCTTTTTCTGACCAGATATGGAGCTATTAATAAGCAGACTTTAAGTAAAAAATTTAAAGCCAGATATCTGTCCACTGGACTACACTTGCTGATCACACTTGCTGATCACAGCATGGGATTTTTTTAATCAAATGCTGATGTCGGTTGTCAATTCTTTTGGCCTTAGGGGTGGCAGCAGTCAAATTACTTTCAGCTATTCCTCTTTAATTTTTTGAATTCCAAAGGAAGGAGGTAGATGCCTAGTGGAGACCAATTTGCAATGCATAGAAAGTGGAAATTCAGTTCTTTCCTATTCAAGCTTCTTTCCCTCACATTCATTCTTCACTGCTGCATATGGAAAACAAAATTCCTATGTTGAAATGGCATTATTAAAGGAGGATTTAGAGGGAGGGAAAGAAAGCATTACCTCTTCTATGGCTTTCAGATTTTGGCTATAAAAACCTGAATAACCATTAGGTAGCAGTAGCAATAGCTTTAGACTTATATACTGCTTCACAGTGCTTTACATCCCTTTCTAAGTGGTTTACACAGTCACCATATTGCCCCCAACAATCTGGCTCCTCATTTTACCAACCTCGGAAGCAGAGGTGGTATTCAGCAGGTTCTGACCAATTCTGGAGAACCGGTAGCTGAAATTTTGAGTAGTTCAGAGGACCGGCAAATACCAACTCTGACTGGAGATTTTATGGTATCCTTCCCCTGCCACACCCATCAAGCCATGCCCACAGAACCGGTAGTAAGAAAATTTGAATCCCACCACTGGTCGGAAGGATGGAAGGCTGAGTCAGCCTTGAGCCGGTGAAATCGAACTCCTGGAGTGAGCATTGAGTTAGCCTGCAGTACTGCTCTCTAACCACCGCACCACCACAGCTCAAAGTAGAGGATTAGACTAGCATGGATTAAAGAATGCTAGTGGTTTCCTGTGAATTAATATTGATATAATATGAGAATAACTGATTGTAGATAATTTAAGCTATAGCACGAATCTAACTTCCTTCCAGCTTTATTGCTTGATTAAGAGAGTATATACTATATAAGCATCTATCTTGCCCTGCTTCAGTGACACAGGTTTCCTATTGAAATAAATAATTTTTTAATGAATCCATGTGTGAAGTTGCAGCTCAAAAGACCACCACGATTCGAAGTTGATCCAAGGAAAAAGGCTTTATTGAGTACACATCTGCAGAGGTGGGTTCCACCCTTGGCAGCTGGGAGGAACCCAGAGCATAGCATTTACTCTATTCTTATACCCTAAACTACCGCCCCATTATGCAAATGGCTTGGTTTACAATCTACCTTTCAGAATACAGGTTACAATTTATTACCTTATATGGTGCATAGCACGCAGCAAACACTTCCCCAACACGAGGGCATACATCAACATATCATGCGCGAAGTGCATGATAGTTCAACAGTTCAAACATTCCAGGATAGTTCAACAGTTCAAACATTCCAGGATAGTTCAACAGTTCAATCGGTACCTGGTACCTCCCTACCTTAAAGACATTCTGTCGTGTCCGTCGAGAAAGGAAGCTCGGAGTCAGTGACTTGGTTTCAGCTCTTTATTTGCTCCTGATACAGCTTAAGCTTAAAGGGAAAAACTGCGGCTTTTTATTCTCGAACCGCGGCGGTCTGACCAATGACACTTGAATCTCCCGCGATTAGTTTCCACCAATCGCGGGGATTCGTAGCGACCAATCAGTGCGGCTCGCTCGACCAATCCGGTCGCGCGCGCCTTAACCAATCGCGACGCGGGCTACGAGTATGTAAATTGACTTGTACAGAACACCCCTCCCCTCTTGGTTCGGTCCTACGTAACGTAGTCCCGTAGGTAGGCGGGGCTTCGTACTTGTCTACTTGACTTGCGCAGCTTAGTTGTTGTTTGGTTCCCGGCCGGTTCGGTCGGGACTTCTGTTTCTCTTGGCCCTGTCGATGGAACCCCCTGGAAGGTGTCGCTGGGCCTCTTGTTGCAGCTCCCTCCCGGTCTACCGGGTTGGTCGAGCTGCGACTTTCGCCCGCTCCTGCCTGGTCTTTCCGGGCTGGTTGAGCTGGCCTGGCTGTTCCTTCCTGGTGAGACTTCGGGCTGGCTGTTGACTGGTGAGTATTGCTGGTTATTTCCTATTTGATCCTCTGTGTCTTCCCTCCCCTCTTGGTTTGTGTTATCGGTGTGTCGTCTGTGTTTGGTTGCGTGTCGGTTGTGTTTTTTGTTCTTGATCTTATTTGATCGATGTGGCGTTTCCATGTTTGTCCGTCGGTTGTCTGTAGCCGGTAGGAGTGGGGTCCTGTCAGTTGGGTTATAGTTGCGGTACCCATAGTGGGTCTCCGGTAAGGTTTTTTGCATAGACTGCGTCGCCTGGTGCAAAAACCCGGTGCTTGCTAGATGAGTCCGGGGGTTTTTCCGGGTTGTATGTGGGGTGTAGTCTGTCGAGTGGTGACCTTAGTTTTCTCCCCATTAGTAATTCTGCCGGGCTTTTGTTTGTCGTTGTGTTAGGGGTGATATGTTGTATTAGGAGCATTTTATTTATTTTTTCTTGTATGTCCCCGTGTTCGATCTTTTGGAGGGTTCTTTTTGTAAATTGAACCATCCGTTCTGCCCTACCATTTGCCGCCGGATGCGCCGTCGCTGTCAGTGCGTGTCGTATGCCTCGTTCCGCTAGGAATCTTCAATTCCAGCGAGGTGAACTGGGGTCCGTTGTCTGACACGATGACATCCGGGAGACCGTGGGTTGCGAAGAGTTTGTTTAAGACCTTGGTTACTGCATCTGTTGTGGTGGTCTTCATGTTGCTTACCTCCAGCCAGTTGGAGTAAGCATCCACCGTGATGAGGAATGTGTTCCCTTTTGTGGGCCCGGCAAAGTCTATATGGAGTCTCGACCATGGTCCCCTGGGCGTTTCCCATTCTAAAATTGGTGCTGCGGGGGGATTTGGTCTGGTTTCTTGGCAACGCGAGCACTTGGCTACCCAGGCCTCGATCTCCTTGTCCATACCTGGCCACCAAGCATAGCTTCTGGCTAAAGCTTTAGTCCTCACAATCCCCGGGTGCCCTTCGTGTAATAATTGTAATACCTTCCCTTGCAGTTTTTCTGGTATGACCACCCTGTCCCCCCATAACAAACAACCTTTCTGTAGTGACAGTTCTGTTTGCCGGTTTCGGAATGTCCTGAATGCATCATCGCTGTCTTTCTCTGGCCATCCCTTTGCTACCCAATGTAATACCCGCGCCAGACGCTTGTCTTTATTAGTCTCTCGGGCAATGTCTGACGCGGTTATGGGTAGGTCCGGCAATGTCTCTATGCTGAGGGTGGTCGTCGTGGGAGCTGGATCGTCGTCTAGGTCGGGAAGCGGCGAGCGGCTCAACGCGTCTGCGTGGGAGATCGTCTTACCCGGTCTGTGTGTGAGCCGGTAGTCGTAGGCGGCGAGGAACTCAGACCACCTTGTCATCCTGGGGGGATAGGATGTTCGGGGTGGCCTTGTTCCCCGCCAGGATGCCTAGCAGCGGCTTGTGGTCCGTGATGAGGGTGAATCAGCGGCCGTAGAGGTACTCGTGGAACTTCTTTACTGCTGCGACGATGGCCAGTGCCTCCTTATCTAATTGGCTGTAGTTTCTTTCGGGTTTGCTGAGTGTTCTTGAAAAGAAAGCGATGGGTGCTTCTTTTCCGTCTGGGAGTATATGGCTGAGGACAGCGCCGACGCCAAATGGTGGCGTCGCATGTGACGGCGATGGGTAGGGTCTCATTATACTGAATGAGAACGGCATCCGAGGTGAGCAGGTCTTTGGTATTTTTGAATGCGGTGTCCTCCCGCTTTCCCCAGGTCCATTTGGCCGTCCTGTCCAGGAGCCTATGCAAAGGCTCCGCCCGGTCGCCTTTTGGGGCAAGAATACATTGTAAAAATTTAGCAGTCCCAGAAATGCCTGCAGCTCTGTTTTGTTCTTGGGTGTGGGGGCTTCCTTTATGGCTTTGACCTTGCTTCCGGTTGGGTGGATGCCATGTCGGTCTAGGAGGTACCCAGAAACTCGACTTGCTCTGTGTATAGCTGGCATTTCTCTTTCTTCACCTTTAGCCCGCCCCTTTGAATTTTTCTAGTACCTCCCTTAGGCGACCCTCTAGTTCCTCCTGGTTGGCTGCTGACACCAATACATCGTCAAAATAGGGAACCACCCCTTGATTCCTCGCAGCAGTCTCTCCATGAGGCTCTGGAAAATTCCTAGGGCTACGCTGACTCCAAACTGGAGTCGGTTACAACGAAACGCTCCCGGTGGGTGACTATTGTTTGCGCCTCGGCGGTTTCTTCATCGACCGGCAGTTGCTGATAGGCTTGCGCCAGGTCGAGCCGCAAAGACCTTGCCCCCCAGCGAGTGTAATAGGTGTTGCACTACTGGGACGGGGTAGGCGCTTTGTTGCAGGGCGCAATTGAGGGTGGCCTTATAGTCCCCGCAGATCCTTACTGACCCATCTGGTTTGACTGGGGTGACTATAGGGGTCTCCCACCGGGCGTGGTCGATTGGCTGCAAAACCCCTGTTTGACGAGTTTGTCAATCTGCTCGTCTATTTTCTTCCGGAGTGCAAAAGGCACCCGTCTGGGTTTTAGGCGTATGGGGGCGACATTTGGGTCTAGGCTAAAAGAGATAGGGGGCCCTTTGTACTTGCCTAGGGTGCCGTCGAATACTTCTGGAAGTCCTCGCCAGCTGCTGCTCCCAGTCGGCCTCTGTGGTGTGGTTTATTCCCGTGACCTCGATCCCGAGTGGCGCGAACCATTGGAGTCCTAAAAGGCTGGGTCGGTTCCGGTCCACGATAGTCAGGGGAAGTTTCTGCGGTGCGGTTTTTGAAAGTCACCACGAACTGTCCGGTCCCAATGACGGGGATGCGGTTCCCCTGATAGTCCTTGATGATCAGTTTCTGGTTCTCCAGTCCTCTTTTCTGGATGTTTGGCACCAGGCGCTTGAGTTCTTTCCAGGCAACCATGGAGAGGTAGGATCCGAGTCTACCTCCATCCGGCATGGTTCGCCCTCGATGTTCACCTCCACGTAGACCTTCCGGGCATCCGTGGTTTCGGCATGGCCGATGGTGACCGTCTGGTGGGTTTCTTCTCTCTGTCGGCCTTCCCCGCTCCGTCGTCCTCGGTTGTCTCGGTTCCAGCGATAGTCGGCTTGGCGATCTCTGGTTCTCGGGGGTGTCGCCTCGCCCCCGGTTGCTTGGTTCTCGCCGGCGGGGCTGTGTGTCTTTTTGAGTCGGCAGACTCGGGCGATGTGGCCCTTCTTGTTGCACTGCCGGCAGATCGCGCCGATAAACGGCACTCGGATCGAAAGTGGTTTCCCCGCACCCGGCGCACTGGTTCCCGACTTACGACCCGTTGATCTCGCCGGTCCCGTCCTGTTTGTAGTCGGTGGACGTCTTCCTCCTCGTCCGTGGTATCGGAGGCGGAGTCCAGGTCCCCGTGGTGTGTGGTGGTTTCTCGCCGGCTTGTCTCGGGGTTTCAGTGTGGTCCCGTTGTCTGCCCTCCGAAGTCTGGCTGCTGACTTCCGGGTGGCTTGCTGCGGAAGCTTCGGCCAGGGCGTCCCGAGGTCGATGTTGCCTTTCGCCATCAGTCGACTTTTTAGTGCCTGATCCCTGAGGCCTAGGACCACGCGGTCTCGGAGGACATCGTCCAGGTCCCTGAACTCGCACATCCCCCTAGGTCTCGCAAGGCGGCTATAAAGTCGCTAATGCTCTCGTCCTGCCGCTGGTTTCGCCGATAGAGAACTCATCCCGCCGGATGAGGATGGGCACAGCGGGGCGTAGTGGTTCCGAAGGAGTGGCTCGAGATCGGCCCAGTCCATCGCCTTCACGTCCTCTGGCTTCGCGAGGGCTTTGGCCATCTTAAACACTGCGGGCCCGCAGTGTGTGAGGAAGACGGCCCTTTTCTTCTGCCCGCTCGCATCCTTCAAATTGCTACTTTGAGGAACATCAGGAATCTATCCGTGTACGATTCCCAGTCCTCGGTAGCGGGGTTGAAGGGTGCTGGTGGGGTCATGCTGGCCATCTCGTCGGTCCTTTGTCTTCCTCGGGACACGTGCTCGGTGGTTATTCTCTGATCCCACCTTCGTCGCCAGTGTCGTGTCCGTCGAGAAAGGAAGCTCGGAGTCAGTGACTTGGTTTCAGCTCTTTATTTGCTCCTGATACAGCTTAAGCTTAAAGGGAAAAACTGCGGCTTTTTATTCTCGAGCCGCGGCGGTCGCGGCCAATGACACCGCTTCGAATCTCCCGCGATTAGTTTCCACCAATCGCGGGGGATTCGCAGCGGACCAATCAGTGCGGCTCGCTCGACCAATCCGGTCGCCGCGCGCCTTAACCAATCGCGACGCGGGGCTACGAGTATGTAAATTGACTTGTACAGAACACATTCCTTTCAACATGAGGTTTGAGTCACAAAAATGGATACTTTATTCTAACACTCCTCACAATCCCCCCTTTTCTTGCTCCATCCTTGACTCAAACTCAGTTAATAACAAGTCTGCTGTTTCCCATAGTTGTTCTTCGGGAGGTTCCTTCAGGTGCCCCAATGGGTCATATTGTTGTCTCAACACCATCATTTGTACTGTGTCAATTTGATCTTTCATAAAATTAATTAATTTATTTAAGATACATGGACCAAAGGTGAGGATTAATAATAATAAAATTAAAGGTCCTATTAAAGTGGAGATTAGGGTGGTCATCCAGGGGGATGTATTGAAGAGAGATTCAAACCACCCTTGATGGTCATCCCTTTCTCTTTTTCTTTGGTTCAGTCCTTCCCTCAGTTTTTTCATGGAGTCCTGTACTATCCCGGAATGATCTGCATAAAAACAACATTCTTCTCTTAATGCCACACATAGCCCTCCTTCTTGAAGGAACAACAGATCCAGCCCCCTTCTATTCTGTAGAACTACTTCCGATAAAGAGGTTAGGGATTTTTGTAAATGTGAGATGGATGTTTCTATTCATTCTAAGTCTTCATCGATAGCTTGTCTTAAATAGTTATATTGGCTGTATTGAGTTGTTATAGAGGCTATTCCAGTCCCAGCCCCTGTTGCTCCCAACCCAACCAGCAAAGCTATGGTAAGAGTGGAGATTGGTTCCCTCTTAACTCTTAAACGTCCCCCTTGTTCATACAGTTGATACATCTCACTCTCGGAATGAAAGTAAATTCTAGGTAATATTTGGACCAAAATACAAAACCCCACTTGGTTTATTATTTTTCCATATGCACAGGCAGTGAGTCCCGTATTGCACGCCCACCATCCCATCGGAGGAATATAGTATTGTTTTTCCTGGATGGTCGAGTTAGTACTATTACAGTATTGTTGATACTTCTTGGGGACTTTTCCTATACACACACCTTGGCCTGTTATGGATTGGAGTGTTTGACTACCTTTCTTCCACCTGCAACCCTGATCCGACTCTGAGACATTGTATTCCGCTACCATCCCCATTCCTTCATAATAAGGGGGCTGTACGTTATAACAAAACCAGCAGGAGTGAGTCAAATTGGGATTGAAAGCATTTATTACTCCAAAACTGGCGTTCATTAAAACCCAGAGCGGGTTTGCGAATCTCCTGGGTTCCTCTGGGATGGCTGAGGTTCTATCAGTGGGTCGTGTTGTTCCCTCTATCTCTCTGGGAGAGTTTTCCCTTAACACAGGATTTGGTCCTATTGCTGCAGGGGTTTCCAAGGTTGATTGTATCATTTTTATGGTAAATAAATTTCCCTCATCCTGATACCCTAGTCTATTTCTATCGTATAGTTGCACTCCCCAAGTAACCCCTTGTCTCCATCTATCATATTTTTTCCCAACCTCAGTGAAAATGACTCTTACTGGATTACATTCTCCCTCGATCCTACCGTCCTTTCTTTTCCTTTTACATGGAAGGCTCTGAGTCACTCTAGTCACCTGAATCAGATCACCTTTGAACAGAGGGTCCCACCAGATGTGTCCCGTGGACACGCAACTCCAGGCTGCACAATAAAACTGATCGGCCCCTCCACAAGTCTTTTTGTAGCTTCTTTCAGTTTTATGTCCAGGGCAGACGTAAAAATGGTGTTTCTTTATGAACTTGTCATTGTTGGTGGACAAGAGGACCCTTCCCAGGTCAAATTGCAGTTCTGGAAACCAAGTACTGGGAGGCCTCTTTTTGCTAGTCCAATTGACTATATCTGAATGGGAATCAAGTACAACCCAGGTAACATTCTAGGGTTGATGTGAATTCTCGCTTCCCCAGGAAGTTCCCAGTCCTAGTCCTAGAATAAAGACAATTAGCTCAGTCCAGGGTTCAGACTTCTTCATCTTTTCAAGGTGAGCTTCAGCGGCTGACCGTCCACTGTAACTGCCCTCCAAGGTCTTTCAGGTTCCGGTGCCCTTTTGACTCTGCTGTAATGCGTCCAGCCTCCTTCCCGAGTGCAAACTGCAGATTCAATTATCAGCAGCACCTGGTACGGGCCTTCCCAGCTAGGTTGCAGCTTCTCACTTTTCCAAGTCTTTACCAGAACCCAATCTCCAGTCTTAAAGGGATGTTGGCTCCCAGCAAGAGGTGGTCGTTGCACCAATAGTCCCTGTTTATGGAGAGAAAGCAAAGACCTGGACAGTGCCTGCAAATATTTTCTCAAAAATAAATCTTTAAATTCAGGAATTGGATTCCCTATTTTTGCCAAGTAGGGTCGCCCCATTAGCATCTCGAATGGAGAGACCCCAGTGTCTTTCCTTGGACATGTTCTGATTCTGAGCAGTGCCAAAGATAAGTTCTTTGTCCATGGTAACCCATTTTCCAATTGTAATTTGGTCAAATGTTTCTTCAATTCCCCGTTCATTCTTTCCACTTTCCCACTGGATTCTGGGTGACAAGGGGTGTGCAAATCCCATTTCACCCCAACAGCTCCCATCACAGATTGCAGCACTTTTTGTGTAAAATGTGTCCCCCTGTCAGAATCAATAGCTTCCATCATCCCATAGCGAGGAATGATTTGTTCTAACAGGATCTTGGTTACTGTGGGGGCAGTGGCTCTCCTGGTCGGATAGGCCTCCACCCACCCTGTCAGTTGATCTTTAATCACAAGCAAGTATTTCCAACCCCCCTTCTCTGGTAATTCGGTGAAATCAATCTGTGCTCTCTGGAAAGGCCAGCTCACTAGGGGTCGCCCTCCCATTTCTTTCTTCCTTGCTGCTTTCTTGCTTACTTTCAAACATATCAAGCATTTCCAGCAGATGCTCTGGGCTAGTGTCCACATTTTAGGACTCCAAAAATGTGGCTTCACAGCTATCACCAGTGCCTCTGTTCCCCAATGTCCTCCCTCATGTACCTTCTCCAGAATTCCTCTCATTACATTCACAGGAACCACTCTCACCCCCTCTGAGGTTCTCCACCCATTCTCTGTCAGTGTACACCCTTCTTTTTCCAAATCATCTTTCTCTCTTCCCTCCGGTTTCCAATCCTCATCCTCTTCCATTTCTAGCAGGGGAATTGATGCCATTACCAGCTCCACCTCCCCTGCAGCTTCCTTCATCCACTTGTCTGCCCACCTGTTCCCAACTACCCCTTTCTGATGAGCATTCACATGCACTATTGCCACTTGATTTGGCAGTTGGAGGGCCTCCAAGGCCTGTTCCACAAGCTGTAATTGTTCGACTTGTTTCCCATCAGCCTTGATAAAACCCCTCTCCTGCTAGATTTTACCAAAGGTATGGACCACACCCCAGGCATATTTGGAATCAGTCCAGATTGTCACATCAATCCCTTCAGCCAACTCCAAGGCCCTCTTCAGAGCAAACAACTCACACTTTTGTGCAGACCATGAGGAAGGAAGGGAGCCCTTTTCTATGACCTCCCCTTCTCCTGTCACGACTGCAAATCCTGACTTCCTCTTTCCTTCCTCAACCCTGCTCGATCCATCCACAAACCACCTTTCCCCATCTTTCAAAGGAGTCTCTTCCAGATCCTCCCTCACCGTTGTCATCAAATCTACTTGCAACAAACAATCATGATCCTCAGCTTCCCACTCCTGCCTTCTCCCTTCTAAAAACTCGGCTGGATTCAAGTTCCTGTCAGTCCCTATTACCACATCAGGACTTGTTCTCAGAATGGTTTCATATTTGAGAATTTGCCCTTCCGTCATCCAGGTTGTTGCCAACTGACTTAGCACAGAGGTGACCTGGTGAGGAGAATGTACCACTAAGGCTCCACTGAAGGTCAACTTTTTGCTTTCCACCACTAGCACAGCTGCTGCAGCGACAGCCTGCACACACACCGGCCATCCTCTCACTACAGGTTCCAATGTTCTACTCAAGAAGGCAACAGGTTGGAAGCATCCACCCCTTTTCTGAGCCAACACCCCAACTGCTATCCCCTGAGACACCGAGACATAAAGATGAAACGGTAGCTTCAAGTTAGGCAGTGCCAGCACTGGACTCTCCTTCAGGCTTTCCCATCTTTTGTATCTTCTTTTGGATATCCGGTCACAAATTGCATCTTGAGCATGGCCTCAAATGCCGCTGCTGCCGGGTCCACGCCTGAGTATTTAACCAGGCTTTCCCAGAGTCTATTACAATAGTCCCTAGGTGATTCGTCTTTCCCTTGAGTTACCTCAAAGGCCTTTGTTAGGTTTTTCCCCTGTGGAACCGCCAATTTAATTCCCTCCATGATCATTGCCCTCATATCCCTCATACTTGCTCTGCCAGCCGCGGTGTTTGGATCCCAATTTAGAACTGCTATGGGGAATTTTTGATCTCCTGCCACCACCCCTTGTTGTCCATTCACTCTTGCATCCCATGCTCTCCAAGCTGAAGTCCTAATGAGGTTATGCTCCTCAGGAGTAAATAGATGCCCCAGGATGTACATCAACTCCTGATAAGTGTAATCATTCGGCCCTAGAAACAATTCCAACTGTTCTGCCACCTCATGAGCATTCTCATGCAGCTTTGGAAGAGTCTTTTTCAGGTCTTGCAATTCAGTCGGTTTTATGGGAGCAACCACAAAAACCGTGACGGGGTTACCCTGGGCGTTAACCCCGTTGGGCACTTCCCTTAAGGGGAAGGCATCTACTTCTGGTTTGTCTCTGAATGGAAAATTCTGAACATCTTTCAATTGTTCCACTTCTTTTCTCAGTCGCTGGTACGGAGGCGGCTGAGGAGGGGGTTGTGCCACCGGCAATGGCGGCAGTGCCATAGGAACATTGGAGGGTGCATTGTTCAAATTTGGGTTTGAAGGCGGCGGACCCTGAAGCCAATCGTCCGTCTCGCTTTCGTTGCCCTTCTGTTGAGACATGTATTGACCCTCGATTGGAGGGACGGGACCTTCAAATTTCACATGAAACCATACATCTATGTATGCAATTTGAGTGGTCATTTTGTGTTGGAGAATATAGTTTCGCAATTGGGTCATCCAATAGGTACTGGTTTCCCCTCAGGACACCAGTGATATGGAAATTTAGGATCAATTAGAGGATATTTTGGCCATCGGTCTCGACAAAGATAAACCATATGTTTCTTTTCGAGACGTCTAGTGAATTCCTTTAGATTCGGGGAGAACCAATGTTGGAGTAGTTGTCCCAGAGGCGAATCTACCGGAATCGATTGTCTGCCATTGTCAGATTTTCCCTGTCCCAGACAGGCTTCTTCCTGGTCTCCAAGACCCTTGCTCTGTCCCTTTCCCATCTCTACTCTTCCAGACTCCCAGTGCCTTGACTCAACAGTCCCAGTCCTCCAGCAGACGCTGGATTCCCCCAGAGAGTTTAAGGACCTCTCTTTTTTTCTGACTACAAATGAAAGGAACAAAGTTTACCTGATCTGATCACTCCTGGACTCTCCATAGTCAAAGGGTGTGTGGGCGTCCCCAGCTCAGATCGATCTCACAAACTCTCAGCCGGCATTTTGTCTTAGTTCTTTTTCCAAGGACCGTCTGGATTCCCAGTCACCTCGGGGGTCTGACCGAATTCAGGGAGAGGTACCTCTCAACGGGAGGTCGTGGCCACTCTCTTACCTGGTCCCCACTTTCCAGTCGACCACCGTCGAGGATCCCGGACGAGCCCCCAAATTGTGAAGTTGCGGCTCAAAAGACCACCACGATTCGAAGTTGATCCAAGGAAAAAGGCTTTATTGAGTACACATCTGCAGAGGTGGGTTCCACCCTTGGCAGCTGGGAGGAACCCAGAGCATAGCATTTACTCTATTCTTATACCCTAAACTACCGCCCCATTATGCAAATGGCTTGGTTTACAATCTACCTTTCAGAATACAGGTTACAATTTATTACCTTATATGGTGCATAGCACGCAGCAAACACTTCCCCAACACGAGGGCATACATCAACATATCATGCGCGAAGTGCATGATAGTTCAACAGTTCAAACATTCCAGGATAGTTCAACAGTTCAAACATTCCAGGATAGTTCAACAGTTCAATCGGTACCTGGTACCTCCCTACCTTAAAGACATTCCTTTCAACATGAGGTTTGAGTCACAAAAATGGATACTTTATTCTAACACTTCTCACACATGTATTTTGTTTTATAAAAAAACAATAAATGACAGAATGATTCAAGAAGAAAATATCTTGGTGACATTGCAAATGAGGGAACAGTGAGTATCACTGTAACAGTGCAAATCCCTTTTTTTCAGATTTTTTTCTTGAGAAGATAGCTTCTGAAATTTCCTCATAAAAACAGTAGGCCTGCCTTTTATGCTTTCTTTCTAAGGACATAAATAGGTTTCAGATTTCTGGAAGTAGTGTTACTTGCCATGATAGTGCTATGCTGTTCTAAATTTAGGAATTATACACCACAGGCAGTTATGTGTGCTCCAAAATCTGTGCTTGTGATACCTACATATGGCATGGGGCTTGAATTATTTGGGGGACTGCCTCTCCCTGATTACATTGATCCATCCATCAGATCTGGCAGGAGAGGCATGTTGTGGGTCCTGTTCAGTGGTGGGATTCAATTTTTTTTCCTGCCAGTTCTGTGGGTGTGGCAGGGGAAGGATATTGTAAAATCTCCAGTCAGAGGTGGCATTTGCCGGTTCTCCGAACTACTCAAAATTTCTGCTACTGGTTCTCCTGAACTGGTCAGAACCTGCTGAATACCACCTCTGGTCCTGTTGGCTAGGGTGTGTTGTCAGGTGGGACCTAGGAAGAAAGCCTTTTCTGCCATAATCCCACCCCGTGGAACATTACTCCCCGTGAGGTGAGGTTATCCCAATCTTGTCCAACCCTTCCCTACTGGAAGGCCCTTAAAACATGGTTTTGTCAACTAGCTTGGGGAGAGGGAAAAAATGTTCAGCTCTAAAACATGACAGATATTTGTGATTGGCTTAGCTACTCATTAACTGCTTTCAGCATGCACCTTACCATCACTGTTTATTTTCTTTTTTTGGGGGGGGGGGGATCACTAATGGTTTTCTATGAATGTCTTATGAGCCCAGACAACATATAGTTCCCAGAGGCTTTCTTGGAAATGAAGAGAATGCCATTGTGTAGGCCTCCCATTTAATCAGTTTAATTAAAGGAATCTAAAAAAACAATTAAGTGGATGAGGACTCCTAGTAGGTACCACATTGGCTTAAGAGGCCTAGAAAGCCCAAACAAAAGTTTAAATGCTGGATTCTGGTGTTTGTGAATAAGAGAGATGAGAAACCTTTATGATTAAATCCAGTCATTCCCATTTAGCTTAGCCTCTTTAATGTAGCCTGGGCTGCCTTTGTACATTTCAGTTGTTAAGATAACTGCAGTATCTCTGTAAATGGCACAGCATACAAACTGCAGCTGCAGGAAGAAAGACTCCCTAGGCATTTCTGTTTTTCTGCCAGTGATTCATTTTTTGGTTATCACTGACGATGAGCATATGCCGTGAGTAAGAAGCAAGGAGAGCCTAATGGGGAAATCGTACTTCCAGAGTGGTGGTAAAATGTGCAGGTATTTGCAAGCTGGAGAAAGAGCAACCAATTGTCTCAAGGTATTTAGTATTGCACTTCCCAAATTCCTTTGTAATTGGCCATACTGGTTGCAGATATAGTAATAGATTTATTTCAAAATGTCTGGAGGACACCAGGGGTGAAGACAGATGTTAAAGAATTAGACATCTTTGGATCCTTCTGTTTTCCAAGAGATATGATTCTTCCCTTCTCAATTTGTGACGATCAAAACATGCTCCCCAACTGAGTTAGCAAACAACAAATCAGATCTTCTCAGGACACCCTCAAGTTTGATTTCCAGAAGGATGTGCGCAAAGTCTCCTAAAGAGCTTAGTCAAAACAGGATGCCTATATCTCAGATTCACATTTTGTTGTGAAACAAATGCTAAACACAGCCTAACTACCTGAAAAGAAACTGGTTGATATCTATGAACATCAGGGGTGGGATTCACACCGATTCGCTAGAAGCGGTTGTTAACATTCTAAGCAGTTCGGGTAACCAGTTGTTAGAAGAAATTACTGGCCTAATCCTGTAAGGAAGGAAACATTCTGATGTTGCTTACAGAACCTGCCTCTCCGTTAACCCTTATTATATTCTTGGCAGGACTAGGCTTCCTGTCTCAGGAACCTGTCTGGAGTTTTCTTTCCCTCCTTTGCTGGTACTTTGCTTGTGTGGAGTGACCATTCAAAGTTACAATGGCACTGAAAAAAGTGGAAATCCTTTACACTCACAAAGAGGATGAAACTGGCCAAAGGTGGCAGCCATTCAGGTAATGCTTCCTTTTAGGATGCAGAGATTACACCAATTCATAAGTAAAAGATCCCATCCTCTAACTGCTATTTTAATGTTAATTAAACCAGTTGATATAGTAAATGAGTAGGAAATCCCCCCCTGCCCCCCAAAAATCAGCAGCCTAACCATCGAGCCTTTTGGGCAAGGCTGAGGTAAACACCTGAGAACTGTCCCAAAGGTGATTTTTCAAGAGGCAAGTGGACTTTCTATTTTTTCTTTGAAAACATTTCGCTTCTCATCCAAAAAGCTTCTTCAGCTCTGACTGGATGGTTGGGAATGAAAGTAACATCTTCAAAGAAACGTCTTCAAAGAAAAACCAGAAAGTCCAATTGCATTTTGAAAAAGCACCTTTGGGACAACCATGACCTGAATGACTGAGAATCTCCCTAGACCCTTGAGAACTGTAACTTCCATTGCAAGCTGCAACCTTTGATTGCCATATGCTTTCTCGAATAAACTTCAGCTCTGCTCCAAATGACTTGCCTTATGTGTTCTATGGAGAGCCCAGTTAGATTTGAACCCAGAATTTACTTGTAGCAGGAGCTTCAAGTAGGAATGCCAACACTGCAGTGAATCCTTTTCTGGCTCCATAGCTAGCAGTGGTACTAGTTGGAAAGTTGCAGTCCAGTGGTAAGTGACCAACATGTCTTTCACATACGCAAATTGGTACCTTCTGCCCCCATCAAATTAAAAATAGGATCTCCATTGGCAGAAGCAACAGTGAAACTATGGGTATTAGAAACATTGTCTTTCAGAATGCCATTGACTTTTTTCTCAGAAAGCTAGACTTGTTATTATTGGAGGCTAAACTGTTCTCTGATATTATGAGTGTACTGAGAGCAGGAAAGTGATCTGAGCAAAGATTATTGAAGCAATTTTCATGACTATTACATAAAAGAGTTTATTTACAGGAAATGTGTCAGGGTTATAACAAAGCCTACTATTACATTGTAAAGGCAAAGAGGTTGAACTGTATGTCTACCTGAGAACAAAGACAGGTGGGACGTGTCCTCAAGTTAACACTTTGTTCTTATAAACAGAAAGACAGAGTAACCCCATAATTCCCTAGCTACATGCCCACTGTCTCCCTTGTGGCTAATAAATCATGTAGTTAATGAATGAAGAGCTAGTACCATTGGATTCACACTTCCAATAATTGTTTTAATGATCCACTTTTTGTGCTTAAGGGAGTGCTGTCTTACAGGTGGATTGAATGCATATTCACACGTTTTGAAAAAAGTCTGGCACTGTTTTACAAGGGCAGAAGGATGAGGGAATCAAGATGAGACCTGAGCTAACTATAGAGTCTAGGAACTTGTGAGCAGTTGTTCACAGAAGCCAGGGATCATGCCCCTGCAGCAACGCAAACTAAAATGATTACAAAGGGCCGTGACTAGTGACCAGAAGTGACTGGAGTTCTACTTGAAAGTCACCAATAGCAGCTAGGCAATGTCAGCCCCCCAATGGCATTATCACTATAATTATCATTACAAAGCCAGAAATTGTGAATATCTGAGCTTTGTTTCAGGAGACTATAGGAAGCACCAATTTAACATTTTTCTCCCTCCCCAAAATGTAAAGAAATTATTATTATTATTTTTTTGGGGGGGGGATCCTGCAAATCCTGGTAAGGCTCTTGGTGTAACAAAAGAATGCCAGTGGACCATGGTTTTGTAAAGAAGAGACAATAGCTTCTGCCCTTCCAGTCCCCTTTTGAAGGAAACTCTTCCTAGTCTCAATGTATTGCCTGGTCTCTGTCCAATTAACAGAGATGGGTGTGTGCTTCTCCGCTCTTGTGCTTCTGTACTATTAAGAAAAGGAGAAAAGAATGACCCAACCAATGAAAAGGCAATGTCATCAGCCTGAAAGATAGTGAAATAATTTGGACCAGTTTGTGGTGATATCTCAACCTAATGGCCTATGTAGAAAGGATAAATGAATTGCAGTCCTAAGCAGACTAGCTGTCTCTGAATGCATCGCGCCTTGATACTTTGAAGACAGAAAACAAATAATCTAATTAAAATGGCAGTAAATCATTCTGTCATCCTCCATCAAAGGCCTGAATTACAACTGTGAGAGAGGTTTGCATTCATGAGCCATACATAGTCAGCTTGCAAGGCCTACTGGAAACTTTTCTTCTCTTTGCCTGAACTGTGGAAACCACTCTGAATAGGCCCATAATTTGTGCATCCCCAAATTTGGCTCCCTTACAGGAGTGAGCTTGCAGTTGGCTGGAAATGCCAGTTTTCTGAACAACATAAAGTCAGAGCAAGGTTTATTAACAGCAGCATGCAGAAATGCTGGAAAGGGGGGAAAGGCAGAAGACAAACAGAAAAAAAAGAGGAAGAAAAATTTCACTGGATAAAGCAATGGATGTGTGATGTATCATATATGGAAAATAAGGTAACTGTATAGTAGTAAAACTGAAATGTTTTCTTCAGGGGATCTTCTATTATTCCAAATAGCTGCATTCTTTCTAGAGTCTCCTCCAATCTTTTTAAAAAATAATACTTTGGATGAGATTAGTCACAGTACAATGAAATCTATATACAACATGTGAATGTTCTGAAACACTGAAGTCTGCAAGCCAGTCAAAAGGTAGTGGCTAATTTTGCATGCATAAGAATAAAATACTTTATATGCAACAACCATAAACTAAAAAAAATATTTAAGAGATCAGTGTTAAGTAAAACAGGGTTTTGCAAGCAGAAGTCAGTTTCAGCTGTTGATGACTTCACTTCAAAAGCCAGAAATGGAAGGATCCCACTGTGAAATACTGGAATGTACTAACAAAGCCAAAAATATCAGCTTACATGAGTAAATAGTCCAATCCACTATCAGTCATGGCTGAATGATGTATAGTATCTATGATCAAGACTGTATGGGTCCAGAGGGACCACCAAATTCATAATTTTAGATCACACAGACCATTAATATGAATTTTGACTGACGGTGGCTTGCTGATGTTGGTGGGAAAGTCGGTCCCATATTCCAGAGCTGCAGTAGTCACAGGACTGGCCCTTTGGTCATCCCAGAGCAGCTACTCTTCTACCTGGGTGCACCAGCCTGCCATGGACTGGAGGAGCTGCTCCAGAATGACCAAAGGGCCAATCTTGTGACTACTGCAGCTCTGGAATATGGGACCAGCCCATGGTGGGGTTGGAAATCTCCGCGGTAGGGGGTGGCACATGTAATGTGCAAATTTGTGGGTGGTGCAACATGCAAAAAGCAGCGCAGCCCTCGCTGGCCAGGACGAGGTAATGGTGTTGTTGTGACAAGAAGGGGGCAGAGGCACAGGCAGGCTGAAGTGGCAATAGAGATGGCTGGAAGGTGGGGGAGCGTCGCTCTACTTGCATTTGCGTGGCATCAGCATTCTGCCTTAGCTCAAGGAGCCCAGCTGAAGTTTCCCATGCCACTCGCACTTCAGTGCTTTGAAGGTTTGCGCTCAGTTGAAGAGTGGGGGCTAGGGAGTGGGGGGGCATGTGGGTGGCACAGCCTTGTGTTCCTACGCAGCCTGGATTAACTGCTTTGGGGGTGTTTTGGAGGGGACATTTCTCTGTGGACCACCAAAATTTTCTCGCAGTAGTCCCCGGCCCACCGGTTGGCGACCACTGCTCTATTGTAAGACTTCCTTCCTTCCTTCCTTCCTTCCTTCCTTCCTTCCTTCCTTCCTTCCTTCCTTCCTTCCTTCCTTTCCTTCCTTCCTTCCTTCCTTCCTTCCTTCCTTCCTTCCTTCCTTCCTTCCTTCCTTCCTTCCTTCCCTCCCTCCCTTCCCTTCCCTTCCCTTCCCTTCCCTCCTTCCTTCCTTTCTTTCTTGGCAGGCAAAAGCAACAACCAAGGATCACGGATAGGGAAGCTTTTTTAAAAAATCACTTGAATCCTACATTCAAAGCAAAAGTGATTGGAATCTCCTTGAAGCCTTCTAATTCATTAAAAGCAATCCCTGGCAATGGAAATTCAGAAATAACTGTCTAGATAGCAGAAAATGAATTCTGAGTGAATTCTCTTATATCCTGGCAGATAATATATTTTTATCTAAAGGACTTTTCCCTTAAACAAATAAGCAAACATTGTAGGTGCTCCAGCACTGAAAGTTTTCAAGAAAAAGATTGGACAGTGTTAAAAGAAAAATCCAAGGCCAGCTTTTAGAAATGCAGATTTGGTAATCCATTCAGAAAGACTGGGTCAGACAGAAACTCCAGACAAGTGGTGTCTGTATGGAAAATGAGCTATGGAGGAAAAAAAAAACCAAGGCATTTTATCTGTGGACAGCATTCTTTGTAAAACAAAGACCTGAGGGATAGCCTATCTGTAAATGTTTCTACCAATTTGATATGTTATGGCCGGGTATGTGTTCTTCAGCTCCTCTTTATTAAACTTTGTCAGCTTGCAGGAGCAAGAAGGAAGCCATGCTCCCTGTTCTCTGGAACAACATTCTCCTCAGAGATATGGACAGCACATTCTCTCCTGGGATTTCAGAAAACCCTTAAGGCCTGGCTTTATTCCCAAGCTTGGGGTTAATGTGTTTGTAGGGTCCCTGTTAGTGGTTTATGCTACTGTTCTGGCTGTTTTTATCACAGACTGACTGTGTTGTTTTATGTTTTGAACTGTTTCTCTGAGTCAGTTGGAGAGGGCAGCCATAACTGTTCTATCTCGGAGGGTAGGCGCGATAACGGAGACGAGACATCGAATAGTGACTTCAAACTCTTTATTAGTGACTTCAGGAACAGAGCGAAAGGAATAAAAGCTTTTATAGAGCTGGCTGCTGTCAAAGCGTCCAATGGTTTAAGTTTGCCGCGCTTGGAGCGTCCAATCGCGGCAGCCCGTTAACTAGCCAATCAGATCAGTCCCAAATGACCAATCGCAACTCGCTGTCCACGGACCAATCAAAAGTGCAGGATTACGAGCCTGCTTGAGGAACGGCTAGTCTGGTTTGCAGGCTTACGAGCCTGCTTAGTTCGGAACAATAACAAATTTAAACCAATAAATAATAAGGGTAACTATAGGCAATGATCCCTCTAAACTAAGGACAGCTGTAGGGTCCCATAACTGCTGAGTTGTTATGTCTTGACATCTTTTAACTTCAACTTGGAGAGTTCTAACTCTGTTATCCAGAATCCAGGGTTGTTTGGTTTTGGCTTAGCCTGATTTGCTCACCAGAACAGGCTCTACCTGTTACGATGTACAAAATTAGGCCATTAAAATTTGTTCAGCTAAACAGGATGTTAAGAAATTCTGATTTAGACATTTGGGAAATGTAACTATTATGCTAAGACAGTAAGATGGAAGTATTTCTCAATAACGCACCTCTATGTACAAGTGAAGGTATTGTTGGTAACGTTCAGTGAAACAGCATCCATGGTGGTTGTGTGAGTGGTAAAATTGGCAAGATAAGCAGATGGAACGTTGCCTTTTAGGTACAAGTGTTGACACATGTTCAAAAGGGATATTCTAAATGCGCTGTTCATTGTTTTGTCCATTTTGACTTTCCCTCCATGAATGCTACTAGTTTAGCAGGATGTGGGCACAAATATTTTACTCCTGCTATCTCTAAAGGTAATCAGCATGCCAAATGTCCCAGGTTAATTTTTTTTTTTAAAAAAAGTTAACGGTACTCTGATATTAGTGATAGATTTCTAGTTATGGAATTAAATTCTAAGTACTATAACATCAAGTTAATTATAACAATAGCATTATGTCAGTAGGTCGTACTAACTGTGAGAAAGATAAACTTATTTTTTTAAAGTTCTGTTTAAAAAACCCACTTAAAAATACATTTGTTTTTTTTAAAACTACTATTTATATTTTGGTTGGAGGGTCAAGAAAGGAGAAAGAAAAGCAATCCAATAAGAAAATCTGTGTGCTACCAACACATCCTGTGAAATTGCTTTTTCCTGAAACAAGTCTAAACAGCTGGATAAGTATTATATATCTTAGCAGATTACTTTTGAAGGGATTCCAAAACATCTGTTCAAAATAAGTGTTGTTGTTTTCACTAGCTGTAGAAAGTGTTTACATGCATACATTGTAAAAGAGTTATTAAAACAAAGCAGAAAAAAACTGAGCAATAAATCATGAATTATGCATTTCAAAAATAGTTTGGAAGAAGAGCTTGTGAGTCTCATACCATCACATGGTCTTCCTCTTGACCTCAAAAATTGTTGCCTCAACTTTAATGTGTGGATCCTTTAAAGCAGCAAATTCCTTTACTGCAGGGGTATCAAACTTATGTCGTTATGGCAGCGTCACATGATGTATTGGGACTTTTCCCCTCTTTGCTAAACCGGGTGTGGGCGTGGCCAGCATGTGACACATCCAGCCCATGAGCCAGGAGTTTGACAGCCCTGCTTTAGTGAATAGGGGAGAGAAAGAGAGAGAGAGAGAGAGAGATTCCATTTATGATGTTAAAAAAGGGCAACAAAACAATAAATATTAGCTAATGCTAATTCTAAGGAAGTAATTTTTCTGACTCCTGTATCAAAATTAGTTGGAAGACTTAACTTAGATAATAGCAGCAGTTAATGTTTCTCTTCCAATGCCCCATATGTTTTGGGCCTGCCTTAAGGCCATTGCAGTCAACCAATGTCCACCAGAAGATTCAAAAGTTCCTCTATATGTGTGGACCTGTATAAAAAATAACTTCTTCCATTCTCAATCATGTACAAGGCAAATTTGTAAATATAAAGGGATTTGTAAAAAAAAGAAGCAGCTCAGATTAGAAAACTCATGCAGGAGAGATAATTGTGGAGGTAACCAAGGAATTTTCTTGTTTACTCATTGGTCCAAAAGTCAAATAAAACATGCTAAGGAAGTTTCATGCTATGAAAGAAAGGCTATTTTCCTGAGCTACAGGAAAAAGGAAGAGAAGGAAGCAAGTTTCTAAAGCATCCAAAGGCCAGACAAGGAATAATGAATGGAAACTGAACAAGGAGAGATTTAACCTGGAAATAAGGAGAAACTTTCTGACAGTGAGAACAATCAACCAATGGAACAGCTTGCCCTCGGAAGTTGTGGGAGCGCCATCACTTGAGACTTTCAAGAAGAGATTGGACTGCCATTTGTCAGAAATGGTGTAGGGTCTCCCGCTTGGGCAGGGGGTTGGACTAGATGACCTACCAGGTCCCTTCCAACTCTGATTATCTGTTATCTGTTAAGTACTCTAGTTGTCCTGTAGGAAAATCCTGTAGGAAGCAGAGTAAACAGGAAAAACTAAGATCATTTCCTCCCTTGCTGTTTTTACCATTTTCTAGAGTCAGCCAATCATTGCTGTGGCCAAATATAATAATGAGGCCAGGCTTTATATCTGTCATTGATGGCTGGGTGATGGTAGGAACACATTGTTCAATCACTTGTAGGTAAACAGTCAGAATACCAATCTCCCAATTAAGGGAAGATAGAAGAATGCAAACAACACTGCATTATAAATTTTTAATGTAAGCCTCCCAGAGCCACCTGTGTATGAGTTGTTCACCCATATAAATTTGTTAAACAAGCAAACAAACAAACAAATAACAAATAAAGCCCTTCCTTGCTTCTTATACTGCTAAGGTTCCTTAATGCAGAGGGAATGGATACTTCCACCAGATGCTAATAGCCCATGTAAAGCCTGTTAATCACAGTGGATTTGATGAGCTACTCTGTAAGGAGCAGTGTATTTTGGAGGAACAAACCAAAAGCATCCATGGCCAGAAGACATTTTGTGGTTTGTGTTTGTATCTATTATCAGTAATGGCACTATAGTAATTTCTGAATGAGTGTTTTGCATTTATTTTAGCAATGGTAAGCATCTTGAATGTCTCCAAAGACAATTTGGAGGGCCTTCATCATAATGAATGGGGAGTTCAGTTTTATTACATATTAAACATTTATACATCGCTGTTCAGCCAATACATCCCAGAGCAGCAGACTGCAAATGCATCATAAAACAATGAAAGCCATTACAATAACAATAAATTAAAATAGGCAGCAGCAAAAATATAAAAGAGGCTGATACATTTTTCAGATTAAAATGCTGATGAAAATAGAAATATGCTTAGTCCAGTTTAAGGAGGAGCTTGATAGATGTATTAGAATATTTGCTGATATCTAAATCAAACCCTTTTGCTGCACTTGTGTTGGCATAACAATGGGGAAAGAAGTTATGGGATGAATTAGATCAGTGCAAGTCACAAGATAAGTGACAGCTTGAACTATCTTGCCTTCTTCCTCATCATTCAGATGTGCTGTGTGTCAACCCTGAAGTGAACCTGACTGAGGCCATCTTGAGGCTTCAGGGTTGCCACACAACAGAGGTGGGAAATAGGTAGATGGGGTTTTGTAGCCAAAACAATAATGTTTTCCTGTGGGAACCAAGGACATTCTCACAGGTGTAACCATAGGTTAGGCAAGGAGCTGGTCCTGAAAGATTTTTCAAAGATTATGCTTAGAGGTTTGGCTATGGCAGTGGATAGCTTTTAAGTAGTAGGCACATATTCCATCCGGTCCAATAGATAGTGATGGTTTTAGGTTGCGTAGTGCTTTTTCAACGTTGTCTCCACTGTAAAATCGATATGTATTAGATCATTGTTGTTATCTGTGGTACGGCTAGGAAACATTGGGCATGATCCATTACTGTTTACAAACACTGAGCCGAAGAATGTGTTAAAGATGTTGGCTTTAATGGTGTCGTCGCTGCAGTCTTTACCATCAGGTCCTATCAAGGAGGGATGGACCTTGAGTCTTTTAGTTTGTTGTTTACAAAATTGTAAAAGCACGGGTGGAATTGGTGCTTAGAAGGTTTTCCTCTTGTTTAATGTGATAATTGGTGCATTCGGTCTTTATCTGGTGGCATAAATTTTTGTATCGGTTTTTGAAATTAGCAACGTGACCAGATTTGTTTTTCCGCCAGAGTGATCTCTTTTGGATTGAAGTTTCCTTATTGATATGGGTAATCTGCTTTTTTGTTTTGTTTTTGGAGTTGTTGTTGGAACATATAGTTTGATGACTCTTTTGACTTCAAGTAAAAAAATGTTGTAATGGTCTTCAACAGTATTGCATCCAGTGAATAGAGATTGCCAATCGAGGGATGAGAGATCGTTATCTATAAGATCATAGTTGCCTTTGTTGAAGTTACAATTAGGGATGACATCATTGTGGTGATTTTTGTGTGGACGTATGTTGAGGCAAAAGTCAATCATATTGTGGTCACTACTGGAAAAGGGTTCTTTGGTTTGTATTCCGTAAATTAAATTTAAACTATTGCAGAAGATGAGATCGAGGCAGTTGTTCAGTCTAGTGTTGTTGGTTACTATACAATAGCATTATGTCAGTAGGTCGTACTAACTGTGAGAAAGATAAACTTATTTTTTTAAAGTTCTGTTTAAAAAACCCACTTAACAATACATTTGTTTTTTTTTAAACTACTATTTATATTTTGGTTGGAGGGTCAAGAAAGGAGAAAGAAAAGCAATCCAATAAGAAAATCTGTGTGCTACCAACACATCCTGTGAAATTGCTTTTTCCTGAAACAAGTCTAAACAGCTGGATAAGTATTATATATCTTAGCAGATTACTTTTGAAGGGATTCCAAAACATCTGTTCAAAATAAGTGTTGTTGTTTTCACTAGCTGTAGAAAGTGTTTACATGCATACATTGTAAAAGAGTTATTAAAACAAAGCAGAAAAAAACTGAGCAATAAATCATGAATTATGCATTTCAAAAATAGTTTGGAAGAAGAGCTTGTGAGTCTCATACCATCACATGGTCTTCCTCTTGACCTCAAAAATTGTTGCCTCAACTTTAATGTGTGGATCCTTTAAAGCAGCAAATTCCTTTACTGCAGGGGTATCAAACTTACGTCGTTATGGCAGCGCCACATGATGTATTGGGACTTTTCCTCTTTGCTAAACCGGGTGTGGGCGTGGCCAGCATGTGACACATCCAGCCCATGAGCCAGGAGTTTGACAGCCCTGCTTTAGTGAATAGGAGAGAGAGAGAGAGAGAGAGAGAGATTCCATTTATGATGTTAAAAAAGGGCAACAAAACAATAAATATTAGCTAATGCTAATTCTAAGGAAGTAATTTTTCTGACTCCTGTATCAAAATTAGTTGGAAGACTTAACTTAGATAATAGCAGCAGTTAATGTTTCTCTTCCAATGCCCCATATGTTTTGGGCCTGCCTTAAGGCCATTGCAGTCAACCAATGTCCACCAGAAGATTCAAAAGTTCCTCTATATGTGTGGACCTGTATAAAAAATAACTTCTTCCATTCTCAATCATGTACAAGGCAAATTTGTAAATATAAAGGGATTTGTAAAAAAAAGAAGCAGCTCAGATTAGAAAACTCATGCAGGAGAGATAATTGTGGAGGTAACCAAGGCATTTTCTTGTTTACTCATTGGTCCAAAAGTCAAATAAAACATGCTAAGGAAGTTTCATGCTATGAAAGAAAGACTATTTTCCTGAGCTACAGGAAAAAGGAAGAGAAGGAAGCAAGTTTCTAAAGCATCCAAAGGCCAGACAAGGAATAATGAATGGAAACTGAACAAGGAGAGATTTAACCTGGAAATAAGGAGAAACTTTCTGACAGTGAGAACAATCAACCAATGGAACAGCTTGCCTTCGGACGTTGTGGGAGCGCCATCACTTAAGACTTCCAAGAAAAGATTGGACTGGCATTTGTCAGAAATGGTGTAGGGTCTCCCGCTTGGATGACCTACCAGGTCCCTTCCAACTCTGATTATCTGTTATCTGTTAAGTACTCTAGTTGTCCTGTAGGAAAATCCTGTAGGAAGCAGAGTAAACAGGAAAAACTAAGATCATTTCCTCCCTTGCTGTTTTTACCATTTTCTAGAGTCAGCCAATCATTGCTGTGGCCAAATATAATAATGAGGCCAGGCTTTATATCTGTCATTGATGGCTGGGTGATGGTAGGAACACATTGTTCAATCACTTGTAGGTAAACAGTCAGAATACCAATCTCCCAATTAAGGGAAGATAGAAGAATGCAAACAACACTGCATTATAAATTTTTAATGTAAGCCTCCCAGAGCCACCTGTGTATGAGTTGTTCACCCATATAAATTTGTTAAACAATATAACAAACAAACAAATAACAAATAAAGCCCTTCCTTGCTTCTTATACTGCTAAGGCTTCTTAATGCAGAGGGAATGGATACTTCCACCAGATGCTAATAGCCCATGTAAAGCCTGTTAATCACAGTGGATTTGATGAGCTACTCTGTAAGGAGCAGTGTATTTTGGAGGAACAAACCAAAAGCATCCATGGCCAGAAGACATTTTGTGGTTTGTGTTTGTATCTATTATCAGTAATGGCACTATAGTAATTTCTGAATGAGTGTTTTGCATTTATTTTAGCAATGGTAAGCATCTTGAATGTCTCCAAAGACAATTTGGAGGGCCTTCATCATAATGAATGGGGAGTTCAGTTTTATTACATATTAAACATTTATACATCGCTGTTCAGCCAATACATCCCAGAGCAGCAGACCGCAAATGCATCATAAAACAATGAAAGCCATTACAATAACAATAAATTAAAATAGGCAGCAGCAAAAATATAAAAGAGGCTGATACATTTTTCAGATTAAAATGCTGATGAAAATAGAAATATGCTTAGTCCAGTTTAAGGAGGAGCTTGATAGATGTATTAGAATATTTGCTGATATCTAAATCAAACCCTTTTGCTGCACTTGTGTTGGCATAACAATGGGGAAAGAAGTTATGGGATGAATTAGATCAGTGCAAGTCACAAGATAAGTGACAGCTTGAACTATCTTGCCTTCTTCCTCATCATTCAGATGTGCTGTGTGTCAACCCTGAAGTGAACCTGACTGAGGCCATCTTGGAGGCTTCAGGGTTGCCACACAACAGAGAGGTGGGAAATAGGTAGATGGGGTTTTGTAGCCAAAACAATAATGTTTTCCTGTGGGAACCAAGGACATTCTCACAGGTGGCTGGCCAGAGGAGGAGTGAAATAACCAAGCAACTGGCCAGCACATGGATTGGACAACATGACCAGTGACTTGGAGGGGGGGAGGGGAAACTTTCACTTTTAATTAGTTGAAAGCCACAGGAACTTTTAGAGTCAACTTTCATCAGTTGTGCCAATATGATGTATCCAATAAACCTTTTCTTTGAGGAATTTGGCTGCCTTGGAATTCTACTTTCTATGGGTGCATTACTTGAAACCCTGACACAGTGTGGTACACACCTCTGTCACACAGTAAATAGACCCTCAGCAAAATGCCAGGATAGAACCTAAACCAATTCATTAAAATTAACACAAAGCTCTAGGTTTTGTGAAATTGCAAACTATTTTCCATAACAGAATACATTTTTGTACATTATGTTTATGAATAGATGCAATTTTATGTGATTTTTTTCCTTAATACATGGAGGGAAACTTTGGCTTTCTTAGTTTTAATTAACAGATTCATAGCAGATTTTGGAGAACAATTAATTTCATACCACATATTGGCCTGAATATGCCAAATTAAGACTGACAAAAATGCATTTTTCCATCCTCCTCCATCCTGCACATTATTCCTTTTCACTATACTTGATGACTTTACAATGTATAGCTTGCAGCTGACTCTATTGATTCAACTGACAGCTGCATTTGAAGTGTTACCTAAATAATAGCTGTTTTTTTATGTGGGATGGATTAGGCACAGATTTTACTTACATTTACACATTTATGCTTTTACTCAATGTTGAGAGAACAAGTATTAGGTACTGTCCCGGAAAAGAAATAACTGCACTCTCCACACATTAAAAACAGGAGCTATGTTGATCATAAGGGGGGGAAAACCAATTTAGTGCAGGGCAATACTTTATTTCTGAAACATTGGAAGCACTAAAGAGTTATTTGGAAAGCTTTTATTTATTATCTGATCTTGAGGTGGCTTAATGAAGATACTACTATCAGTTGGATTATGCACAAAGAAAGTGCTTTTTTCATGCAAATAGTTTATTTATTTATTTATTTATTTATTTGATTTGACAATTGTTTACAAGATAATAAGTATAAATGTATACATAGTTGTGAATACATGAAATGGTTACATATAAGAAAAATAAAAGAATAGGAGAAACAATAGGACAGGGACGGTAGGCACGTTTAGTAGCAATAGAAAGTTGGACAAGGAGAATTCCTGTCCATTGTAAGAGTGTGCCAATGACCAGAGTTTGGAAAGGAGTTTCCAAAAAAAAAAAAAGCAATGTCCAGTTGAATTTGATATGAGAGTTTTGAGTTCAACATCTCAGGAATTACAAGGAATGGAGCACAAAAAGCAATGACGTTTTATGCTGCTACTTCAGTCTTTTTTTCTTAACATAGATGACAGTTCAGCCAGATGCATGCTGAATGACTGGAAAAAGTATCATGGAAGGAATATATTAGAACAGGGGTGTCAAACTCACAGCCACAGGCCAGATGCATCATACACTAGCCATGCCCACCCCTCATTTAGCAAAGGGGAAAAAGTTATGATGCATCATGTGGCAACAATGTGATGACATGAATTTCACACCTCTATATTAGAAAGTGATAGCTGTGAAGAAAATGTTGATTTTTTATAGTTTATGATATAGAATACAAGACAAAATAGTTGTAAAAATAGGGGAGAGTGAAGGGGGAGAGTAAAGTGTAGAAAAGAAGGAAAAAGAAAGAAAAGGCATTGACTTCTGACTCTCTTTAATGCAGTAGAATAAGATGACAACATCAAACCCCAACTTTTTATTTTTACATAATAGTATAAACTAGCCATTTCTACAAAAACAATCCTATCTAACTGGTAAAACCCAAAATGAAAGTTTCATTTTTTTCCACCTCAAGCACAAAGTCCAGAAGCAGTTTCCAAGCAGAAACAAAAATAATTGTTTTTTTTAATTTAGTCAAAGCAGTCAATTTAGCCATCTCAATAACTCCATCAACTTTTGCAGTCATTTATCCATTGTGGGAATCAAAGTGTTCTTCCATTTTTGTGCATAAAGTAATCAAGAAAACTTTAATGAAGATGGAACATTTCTCAGATCCAATGACATTTAAAGATATTGTCTCTGGCAGTGTTTCTCAAACTTGGCAATTTTAACATATGTGGATTTCTAGCCCCAGAATTCTTCAGCCATCATGCATGGACTTCAAGTCCCAGATTTCCTCAGTCAGCATGTGGAATTTTGGGATTGGAAGTCCATACATCTTAAATTTGCTAAGTTTGAAAAAACACTGATCAATGGTAACCCATAATCAGGAGAGATCCGGCAGCATAAAATGCTGTATACATATTTGATAAACCGTTAAAGGCAAGACCTGTAGCAATCCATGATGAATTTGGATCATTTTCCAATGTGATAGGTGATCCTTCTTTCTACAGTTTCAAGGTTATAATCCAGTCTTCCACCAACATTCAAAAGCAGTTATCCTTGCTAGATTTGGAAGTCAGGCAAATGACTTATGATTCAGAAGCACAATTTACCTGTCTGTATGTTAAATAATTCTGCCAAGGGAAAAGCAAGTTTTCTTTTCTTCTTTTCTTTTTGCATCCCAGTGGATTGTGGGAAGAAATTGTTACACTGCAAAAACTGATGGCGACATTCCCCTGTCAGAGCCAGAAAAATGCAATGTCATTTAGAGGACATACATATTAACCCTGGGGAAAATGGAGTAATAAGGTGTGGAAATGAAATGTGGCATATTTTTGTATTTTGATTTGGTTCTAGCTTTTTTGAAACAATTTTTTTCCTCTCCAGGGATGCCTCATAAATGCGCAATTTTGGCTGTTCTCATAAACCCTCAGGCTCTACAAAATGAATCTTATTGCTAAATATTATAGCCAGTCACAAGATAGAAAAGGCAACTTTTGCATTAGACTTGTTTCATTTGCTTTTAGGTTGGCAAAATGGTTTTAGGGGCGAGATTGGAGGTCTTAATCCAAAACAGTTAAATTCTAGGTTAGCAGTGTTGTCTACTGATCATTTCCCTTCCCAAACATAGGTAAAGAAAAAGGATCAAAGGAAACTTTAAATTTGCATTTTCCCCTGGTTTACTAATCTCTTTAGCCTTAACTCTCCAGATAAAATGGCAGATTTTGAGCCAAAATCCTTTTAAGGATACACATGCCACTGAAGTGGAACAGAAGTATATATATTTTTGGAAATATATTTTTGGAAAGTGCTTCAAGCTCAATTCTGCTGTGTCATTGTAAAGTTCTATGGCATTTAATTTATGATAATATATTTAACAGAAAGACCTGCTGAATTGGATAGAAATCTGTTGCTACCTCCCACAAGGAAGCAGATCAGAAAGGCTGTGGGGTTCATCTTTAATTTTTCATGGGGCAAAAGCAAGAGAACTCATCCTGTCTAAAGAATTGATAAATAAGGAAGGTATTTTCCCCCAAATTCTTAAGTAAGCAGGATAAGAAGTAAGACTTTTCTTAATAAAATTTTGCTGCTGAAATAGTTATGTACCTAGTTTACAGAAGTAAAAGAAAGACAAGTGGAATGAACAGTTCTGGTACATCTTTCCATTCTTTAACTTTTTCTTCTCTGTACTTCAAAGTAAATCAAAGGAACTGATCACCACTGGGGTATAGGCAGACCTTCATTCTCCCTCATTTTATTAAATGATAAATCTTGGTTTCATGAACAAGACAGCAGTTCTGGCCATGTGTTTAATGGGATTTAGAAGCGCTTCTTGCATTTATTCTTCATTTTAATGACTGGAAGGTATACCTGGTACTAGAAGGGTCATAAGGGGAAAAACATGGTTTGAGGTCAGTGAAATCTAAGCAAGCTTCATGCAAGAGATGAATGTCTGCATTGGAAACCTCTTCCAAAGAGTATTCAGCCTGGGATGCATGCCTGCTACTCTTTGCTGTTTCCACAAACAGTACTACCATTTGTTGCTCTTCATGCCTAAGTTAGACATGACATGGGAATTTCAATGAAATACATACCAAAGTCTTTGTTCCATGGAGTTGTTTATTTGCTTGTAAACTCTGGGACAATTGACATAATAATTGGCACATTGGTTTGGCTGAAGCATCGTTAGAATGTCTGTGTAACTTCTGCATAAACTAATGTATTTTAGAATAATATTTGGATGTGCTTATAGCTATATCTTTATATGGATATATATTTTATCCTTGACTATTATCCCATTCATATGTTCCTTTTATCGATTTTCTTTTTCTCCTATCATTTTAGGATTATTACTAAACAATGCTTATATTCCACATTTGACCAGATCTGCATTCATTTATCACTGGACAATGCAAATGTTATTCTATGAATGTTTGATATTTCCAGCTCTATATAGGAACATATTTAATCCAAAGATAAATTTGGATACTTCAGTTACAATCTAGAGAAAAGCTTTTGTGGTGTTAAGTCTGAATATAGATTTGTATCTTTGCTCTTGATAGAAATATGTTCTTAGTTCAGCAGAATGTTGGTACATCTGATTTTTAACTGAAAAAAACACAAATGTATTGCTAACTAGTCACCAAGTGGCTTCAGCTTCCAAGCCTCCAACTGATACACAGAAATGAATGGCAAAAGCATCTAAAAATTGGGTGCAATAACCCAAATTTGGCCAAATAAGTCATATGTGCTCCATAATATTAGCTTGTGATTGGCTGATTTAACAAATGAGGCTAAAATATGCTGTGAATTAGAAAACTAAATAAACTTTTCTTTCACATAGTTCTTACCTTGAAATATACTTTGTCATACTTTTTCATACACCAACCTGCCTATCATAATATAAATTCTGAGGAAAATTATTTTATTTCAACTCAGGGCCTTCTGAAATCAAGAAATGGGACTAGTTACAAATCCTACTAGTCTTATTTTGCTGATGCTGATCTTAGCCAATATTTTCACCATTAGAGTAAATATCAAGAATGTGAAGACTGCCACAGATGTTATAAGTGGAACATTGGAAACAGGAAAAAGGAGGTGTCTAGCTATCAGAAAAAAGCCGTGCATTAATTTCTATGGCAAATAAAAATACAGATCATAATAGAAAATTTGGAAATATTTCAGGCCAGGAGCAAACAAAGGTTAGGATTTGAGATATTCCTTCCCTGCACAGCAAGTTAAATAATGGAAAGCTTGCCAAAGATCTAGGAACTGAAGTGAGCAGTAATATCATAGAAAATTTTATTTCTTAAAATAGGAAAGGTCCATTTGCTACAAAAACAATGCAGCAGCTTCAGAAAGCAAAACAAACAGCAAGAAAAACAGTTCAAAAAATACAAGAGATAGATCTAGGATTCCTATTTTTTTTGCCATTAAAACTTGCCATTAAAACATTATATAATGTTTATACTTATCCTAAATGTATATACTTAATGTATATACTTATCCTAAAAATCCAAAGACTAGAATGAATACAAATGAACAATGAAAACAATGAAATAGAGCTTTATTTTAATAAAGACTTAAATAAAATAAAAAAAAACTTTATTCCTCCCCAATCACTTGCTTCCCCAATCACTGGCTTGTAGCTAGTATTTTGGGAAAAATGGATTTATTGCAATAATGTGCAACTAAAAGGTCCTTCATGTACCTCCTGTGAACTTTGTGCCTCAGAGTTTGCAAAGCCCTGAGCTTCAGGGAACTGATTGCATAGAAAGCCAAATGATAACTCTTTATAACAAAGGGCAATCCCCAAGGGAAAAAAGAGCCTCCGATAATCTATCCTGGTGTAACAAGAAGAACGGAGATTGTGAACTTTGGCTTTGCCTCTTTAGTTCATTACTATTTCCAAGTGGCTTCCACTGAAGAGGAACATATTGTTCTCAGCATATGCTTTTTGTCCATTCAGCTGCACAATAAATGTGGCTGGGCAATCTATGGAGGACTAAAAGCCCTCAAATAGGGCTTATAGTTTCTCCTTGGATGGCAGGGAAAGGTCTTGAGTTTTATCCAAATAAATCTTTGTCACATGTTAGCTTAAGAAGAAAAATGTGTGATCCTATTTCAATTTCTTGGTGCCTCAGAGATAGACACAAGCTTGTCTCATTGAAAGAAACAATATTTTCCCACAGAATAGGCTATTTGAAGGCTATAATCTAAAAGTTTTGCTTTGATAGAAGATCTCCTAGTTGCTGAAAGTATATAATTTAACACCTAAAAATATCCAGTCATGCTAACAATATTAGTATTACATGTTAAACAAACCTTTTCATCTAAAGCTGTCCAGATGAAAAGTATATTTCTATAATTGTTAAGTATACCCTATCCAATATCTCCACAAACGAGGATGATAATTATAAGGAGAGTTTATGTTATTTTCCAACATATTATTGTTTTGATCAATCCAAGGTGCACATTTATCTTGGAATATTCAGAACTGAGCAAGAAAGACTTCCATCTGGCTCATTTTAGTTGGGCCTCTTAAACCTGATGGGCTATAAATACTGCAATCTCTTCTAATAATGTAGGAATGTGCATACTCAAATAATAAAAGAGTGTAAGACTCAAGGTTCTTCTTGTGCTTTGTTCAGGGTTGCCTAGATACCTCTCAACACATTATTCTGATCCAGTTATATATGCAAAGTGTCTTGAAACCATAAGGGTTGGAAATTGTGTGGAAATATTGGGGAATTGTATCAACTTCCACTTGATCCTGGAAGTACAATAGTAATTAAGCAGGAAAAATATAACAGCTATATCTTATAACTTTCACACTATAAAGTATTTTTGTAAAGAAGCTCTTAAGAGTCTTATATATATATATATATAGAGAGAGAGAGAGAGGAGCACCACTACAAAACCTAGCTAAACACTTAGCAAAACAGCTACAGCCCTGTTCGATCACGGGAAAAGGAGACACGAGACCAGGGTGACTGTTCAGCTCTTTATTTTAGTATACAGATCTGTGCTGGACCTGCGAGCCACGGCAGTCCCTTCATATAGGGATTTGCCGGCGGCTCGCAGCCAATGACGGCTCTTTGAATCTCCCGCGATCGGTGCAGCCAATCACAGTTGATTCATTGCAGGCCAATCACTGCTATTCTCTCCGCCAATTGCAGAGTAGTCCGTTTGGGCCAATCAGGTGAGGGTATTCCAAGAATGCTAATATGGAACAAGCCCCATGCTGAAACAGCAGCTTCACATGTACAAAACTCATACCACTTCTTGGAAATGATCACAGATCTACACGTGGAACAAGAAGATCTGCTTGTAAGTTTCGATGTGGTTTCACTATTCACTCAAGTCCCGATAAAAGAAACTCTTGAAATCATCAAAAATAAATACCAACCAGCTAAACACCTCATGGAACTAGCAGAACACTGCTTAACCAACACATATTTCATATACAAAGGACAAAGATATAAGCAAATTGAAGGAGACCCTATGGGATCACCACTGTCACCCGTCATTGCAAACCTGTTCATGGAAGAATTCGAATCCAGAGCCCTGGCTAATGCCACCCACAAATCCAAACTATGGTTAAGGTACATCGATGGCACATTTGTGATTTGGCCCCATGGAAAAGAAAACCTAAACAATTTCCTAACACACCTAAACAGCACACACCCCAAAATCAAATTCACCGTGCAAACGGAAACAAACAAAAAAACTACCATTCCTAGTTGTACTAATCTACAAAAAAACAGATGGCACACTAGGACACACCATATACCAGAAGAAAACACACACCAACCGCTACCTCAACGCCCAATCCCAACACCACCCAGCACAGATAAACTCCATGGCCAAAACACTAATCGCCAGAACCAAACGCCTGGCAGACAAGACACACATAAAGACTGAACTATGCACCCTGACTAAAGTACTGACAGCCAATGACTTCCACAAAAGCAAAATCACCGGCTTGATCCACAAAAACACACTGAGACATAATGGAGACCGAGAAGATGAACAGACCTATGGAACAGCTGTCCTGCCCTACATAAGAGGTACTACAGACAAAATCAGTAAGATACTACACAGGCATCACATCAAGACTGCCTTCAAAACAGACAGAAAAATAGCAGCCATCCTTAGAAACCCCAAAGATAAAATTGACCTGGAAAACCAAGGCATATATGAAGTCCCCTGTGCATCATGCCCTGCCACATACATTGGACAGACCAATAGAAGAATAAGTACCCGCCTGGATGAACACAAAAATGCAGTAAAAAAGCTGGAACACACTTCCTCACTAGTCCAACACATGAAAGCCACAGGTCATAGCATCAACTTCAATGGCACCAAAACCCTAGCCACTATAGAAAACCCCAGCCACAGAATTATCAGAGAAGCCATAGAGATTGAAAAAAGACCTGAAAGCATGAATAGAGAGATGATTCCACCAGACTGTCAATTATTTGGAAGCCTGCACTCACAAACAAAAAAATCTCCACACCACAAGCCAGGCAAACACCTGGGCACAGACAGACGCCCCCTGATACTTCCAGCTCAAACACACCCCAACCAGGCACCCAGATGAAACCTAGCTTCAAAATAAATGATAGCCATCCATTTACTCGGAGCCAAGCTGCACTAAAAGCCTCCAATACAGGAACACAATGTTGCCAGCCAATCAAGACAAAAAAAGCCACAAAACAGACAGAAGATATTAGAAACACCAATCAAGCAGAACACAGCAAACTCCAAGACCAATAAACACAGATCAAGACTCCCAACCTATCAGGATGAAGAAAACAACATTCTGGCACAGTGTAGGCTAGCCCCAAATTTAAAACAGAAACGGCTGTGAAAGTCTGACTCACAGACGAACATAGTACAGAAGCCTGATGATGGAAGATGAGATTCTGCCAAAATGTTGCTACAACTTTAAAAGCACATCTATAATGACGTGGGAAAATACCCGAACAAAGCTGAATACCATACATACATACATACATACATACATACATACATACATACATACATTTATATATGAAATTGAAAAAAATTCCTCTTCAAAACTATGGCTCAGTCAGATCCTGCTGACTGGGGACTATATGTATTGGCATTCAACATATTAGTAAAGCAAAAGAATGGGAGAGGATGTTCTTGTGTCCAGGGTGAAAAAAATCAGCTTTTTTTCTACTGAGAGGA
The DNA here is from genome assembly GCF_049901735.1 of Notechis scutatus. Classification (NCBI taxonomy): domain Eukaryota; kingdom Metazoa; phylum Chordata; class Lepidosauria; order Squamata; family Elapidae; genus Notechis; species Notechis scutatus. The sequence goes on from NC_142010.1 coordinate 73,601,478, forward strand.
AGACTCACAAGAAGGGCTGTCACATGTTCAAAACACATGCAAAGGAGTTGCAAGTTTACAGCAACTTAGCATCCCCAACTATAGATTATTATATTGGCTTCAATTCTACACAAGGATGTTGCAGAGGTAGCAATGTATATATGTACAGCCTCTCCACATATTGGTGAGTCTTAATTGATCCAGGAATTTCTCTCTAAGGAAGAAATCCAGTATGTAGCAAGTTTAATCAGATACACATCTGATGTGCTTTTTCCTTTCTACAAGAGGTACTTTCTATACATATGGCTGAAAAATAGCTTGCCATGGTACTGAAGGTTTATTCTCTAATCTAGCGTTTCTCAACTTTGGTAACTTTAAGATTTATGAATTCTGGAAGTTGAAGTGCATGCATCTTAAAGTTGTCAAAGTTGAGAATCAGTTTTCTAGTATGCAAGCCACAATGCCAACAGAAATCCAAAAAAATGGAAGGTTAAAATGAAACTGTATTTTGACCAGTAAACATTATCAGGTTACCTGAAGAACCATCTCGGCCCACTCATGTCAGCAGAAGGAAGACGTTTTGGATCCCATCGGTCATGGAATTCCAACTGGCTCTAGAACATCATACCCTTCAAAGTGAGATCTGCCCCCACTCTCTTGCCTTCTGGAAGGGCTTTAAAACCTGTTACGGCCAGTTGGCCTGGGCTCCTTTGGGGCATTCCATTCTGGAGCTGATTAGTGGAATAAAAGAAGATTCCACCTACACATGTTTTTATATTGGTTGCTTCCTTTGTTGATTTTTGTTATTTTTAATATTAGCATTTACCATGTTTATCATTTAATGTTTTATATTGTCATTTTATCTTGTTGTAAGCCATCCAGAGTTGTTTGATAGTGAGTGAGGCAGCATATAAATGTAATAAAATGAAGAAATAAATGAAAGATCCAAGTCACTGTTATTTACAGTTTAATTAAGAAGCCTGGCTTTTTCTCTCTTTCTTCACTGGAACATATGGACAAAAGCATTGAAAAAAATAATATTATAAAGGAATATTGCAAGATTCAATGGATATAGTGTTTTAGAACATTTTTGCTTATTGTATCATTATTTCTTGAGTAATGACCCTTTTCAACCCCAGTTTTCTATAATCCAGGAGGAAGAATAAGAGATACCATGCTAATCCTGCTTTTCCTCCCCTCCAACCTCTTCAGGAACCTGGAATGAAAAATTGATGTGGATTGAAGTACTGGTCTCTGACCAGTAAAATTAAAGATAGACTAGATCTAATGTGAATTATTTCAATGCATGAGTGCTGCTCATAATTAACAAGTCAGGCAAAATATATCCCATTTTCTCTTTCATTGTTCTCCTGGCAATTAGTCTTGTAACTCAAATATGTAATGGTATGTGAGAAAGACCTTGGGAGATGAGATCAGAGATGATATTCAGCAGGTTCTGACCAGTTCTGAAGAACCAGCAGTAGAAATTTTGAGTAGTTTGGAGAACCAGCAAATACCACCTCTGATTGGCCCTGTCCCCGTCTATTCTCTGCCTCCTGAATCCCAGCTGATTGGCTGGGTCTTCTTTAGTTGCCCTGTACAGGAGAATGGAGCTGGAAAGCAGGTTAGCGGGGTGGGGAGGGAATGGGATTTTGCAGTAACCTTCCCGTGCCACACCCACCAAGCCACACCCACCAAGCCACGCCCAGAGAACCAGTAGTAAAAATTTTTGCATTCCACCACTGGATGAGATGAAAAGAAGAAAACAATCAGATAAGAGGTAGCATAGTCCACAGCTGGATAGTGGATATGGCAAGAAGCTCAGAAGAAACCCTTCTTAGTTTCTTGGGATATAAAGGAAACACCAGAGAATTGTATTTTTGGATTTGTAAGATTCTGTTAATATAACTTTACATTAAAATAGAATTGGCTTATCTGGTCATATTTCCTGTCTGGTCCACCTGATAAAAATTATACTGTTTGATTTGAATGCTCTTTCTGTAAATGGCACAGAAGCACCTTCTAATTAGCTAGGCTGTCTTTCTGTCATGTTGCATCACTTGGGAATTATTAAAAATAATTTCCTTTTTAAAAGAGATGTTGCATAACAATTTCAGAATCTTGATTTGTATAGGTTTCTTTCTTTGTTGTGTTGGCTGTGAAAACTGAAGAGTCTTAATCTCCATACATTAACATTAAGAAAATGATACATGGTGTCACCTACCTTCAGATAGAAACACCTGCTTTCATTATAGAACCTTAGGGAACCTCTGAATAATGGAATCCCAATTAGCTGGTGATATGATGACAGTTTTTACAATGCTGGTATAAAATGAGATACCTCATCAGGTTTTGTTCATGTACCCTGAAATAAATTCTCTCTCTGAAATAGAAAAGAGAATTCTTTCCAAAATAAATTTGGAGAGAACATTCATATTGAATTGTTTTACTTTTTAATATGTTGTTTTCTTTTTCTAAAAATAAATCAGATCACTTTTGAACATAATGCCCTCAAAATAAGCAGGGAAATGGAACTTAGTGTTACACTTCTTTTTCACCAAACTTACAGTTCCAGATGGTTCTCACAGCTTTATTAAATTGACTTTAATATGAATATATCAACACCTAGATATGTTCATTAATAAATAAATTTCAATTCATTGCATTTCATAACAATTACAACAGTTAAATTGATTGATTACATGCCATGAAGTCATTTTTTACTCCTAGTCATCTTCTTCACAATGACCTATCCCTAACCTGTCGTTTCAGTTCTAATGGTGCATTCATTGCCACCGTAACTGAATCCATTCACCTTGCTGTTGCTTGTCCTCTTCTCTCTCCTTCCACCATTCCCAGCATTAGAGCCTTCTCCAGAGATCTAGATCTTCACATCAGGTATCTGAAGCAGGATAATTTGAGCCTGGTCATTTGTGCCTGGAGTGAAAATTCTGGACTGATTTGTTTTCTTGATTGTCCAAGGTATTCTTTGGAATCTTCCAAAGTTCAAAAAAATCTTCTAAAGTTCAAAAGCACAAATGTTCTTCTTATCTTGATTCTTTAAAGTCCAAGTTTCACTTCCCTGGTGTCACAGAGAATACCTAGGAGATAAACAGAAGCTAAGTGTAATGTTGATCAACAATTTTTAAAATCCAACATATGGTCTCCACAATGGTCAAAGGGATATTATGGGAAATTTCCCAGCAGCCCATGGATGCAATAATACTTGCTGACTTGCATCAGTGGATATTGAGATACTGGATCCAGTGCTGGAGGTAATATTTAGCCCTCATTGGCCAACAAATCCATTGTTCAATGACATACCTAATGCTTGTTTAAAGCTTTTTGACTTCTTATGATTTTTAATTTTATATTATTGAACACTATTGGCATTATTCAAAAAGATAACATATCCCTTTCTACTTTCTCCATACCATACATAATTATCTGCAATGCAGCTGTCATCTTAACCCTTCTCCCTGCTTTTCTTTATTTCTAAACAAAAAAGCACTATATACTTCAGCACTGCATTCTCACAGGGTGCCAGCCCTTTATTACATCTTTTTCTTTGGTTCTTCAGGGCTGCCACATTTAGTGCTGTGGGAAAATGGGAGGGAGGGTTGCATGGAGTTGGTGGAGATATATAGCCATAACAACATTCTTTTCTCTGGAAGTCAAGGATGTTCAGCCTGCACCTGGAGAGGCGTGACTGGGGAACATCTCCAGTTGGGACGGTGGATTGATTGGACCATGTGTGGGTGCAGAGGAAAGGACTTTGACTTTCCTTTGGGTGGGGAAAACCCGAAGACTTTCAGATTGGGGTTTCCCCAGATGTGCCAATAAGACATCTGTAATAAAATGGAACTTTGAGGAACTGCTGGCCTTGGAGTCTTACTTGGTTTGGGGGTGTTCCTTGGAACCCTGACACAGGAAAGTTCTTCCAACCATTTGATCATTTACACTGCCCTTCTCTCCATATTTTTCTAGCTCTTCATTTTCCCTCTTGTGATGCAACAACCAGAACTATATAGAATAGTGTGTTTCAGGAATTGCCACAGTCATTGATACTGACTTTGTTTCTTTCCTAATGGTGGATAACATGGAGTTTGGCTTCACATGGGAGCTGATGTTTTGACTTGGTGGCTTTCTTTGACTTTAATATGCCTGTCCTAGCACATCTGTGATCATATTAAGAGCAATTGCGTTCTTTTCGCTGATGATGTAAAGCTGTTCAATACCACAGACAATACTGCTACCCTACAAAAAGATCTTGACTATGTATCAGAATGGTCAAACAAATGGCAACTTCAAATCTCAACAAATAAATGCTCTGTCTTACATATTGGCAAAAAAAATCAGAAAATAAAATACAAGCTGAATAGTCAAGATCTTGTTGATGACCCAAGCTCTGTAAAGGACCTTGGAATACTCACCTCTAATGATCTAAGTGCTAGAGCCCACTGCAACTACATAGCCAAAAAGGCATTAAGAGTTGTTAACCTAATCCTACGTAGCTTTTTCTCTGGTAATATCACACTACTAACCAGAGCATACAAAACATTTGCTAGACCAATACTCGAATACAGTTCATCAGTCTGGAACCCACATTACGTATCTGATATTAGCACAATTGAGAAAGTCCAGAAATATTTCACAAGAAGAGTTCTCCACTCCTCTACTCGTTGTAGAATACCTTATGCCACCAGACTTGAAATTCTAGAACTAGAAAACCTTGAATTACGCCGCCTTCGGTCTGATTTAAGCATGGTATATAAAATCATACATTGCAATGTCCTACCTGTCAATGAATACTTCAGCTTCAACCATAACAACACAAGAGCATACAATAGATACAAACTCAAAGTTAACCGCACCAAACTTGATTGCAGGAAATACGACTTCAATAATAGAGTGGTCAATGTCTGGAATACTCTACCCGACTCTGTAGTTTCTTCCCCAAACCCCAAAAACTTTAACCTTAGACTGTCTACTATTGACCTCACCCTTTCCTAAGAGGTCTGTAGGGGGCATGCATAAGCACACCAACGTGCCTACCGTCCCTGTCCTATTGTTTCTCTTATTCTTCTCTTTATTTTTCTTATATGTACCCATTTCATGTATTCACAACTATGTATACACTTATACTTATTATCTTGTAAACAATTGGCAAATAAATAAATAAATAAATAAATAAATAAATAAATAAATAAATAAATAAATAAAATAAATCATCTCCAGCTTCAGCTTAGGCTCATCAGTAAAATTAGGATTTGGGGCCATTACATCACATTTTATTACAATGAACTGCATTCATTCAAATTCTTCTTTCTCTGGAGTCTGGAGAGATATTTTTGCAGTTCTTCAGCTTTTTGTTTTAAGCTCTTTAAATAATTTAGCGTCATCAGCAAATGTGACTCCTGTCTCCAGATAATTAATGAAGGCTAGTCTGAACATAAGGCATTTCTCTCCATCTTTATGAAAAGCACCAAACTTCATGGAATTCAATACATATAAAAAGAGAAGAATATTGGAAACTAAAAATGAAATTATTCAACTGTTATCCACTCTCAGCCAAAATTGTAACTGCAGCTTTTCTATAATGGGTCTTATCTTACTGACCTATATTATGGAATTACACAAAACATGCCTAGAAGACTTTGCAGTGTCTGTGATGGTTGCAGTTTCTAATTCCTATTTTTGTTGTTTTCTCCTAGATAATTACTTTTGCCTGAACAGTTACTTTAAAAAAAACTACTCAAGGCTGAGTGTGCATAACCTCTGTTTCCCTCAGGAATTCCTTCAGTACATCACAAGTTCCATGTATCTGAGCATTCCTGTTAACAATGAATCATGGTTTAATTAAGATGAGACACAGAGATGTGGCAAAGAATAAAATGCCTTATTTCCCAAGGTATTCCCCCCCGCTCAGTTTGGAAGATATAGTCTGAATGCTACCTTTTATATTTCCTTCTTTCCATCACTCTGCCTGCTTAGTCTGTAATTACAGTTCAAGCATCTGTATCTCAGATATAAATGAATAAATCAGCTTTTAAAAATCATTTTCATGTGCATTATGCAAATAAATAAGAGGTCTTACATTTAGCAATGGTTAGTAATGTTTTAATCTGTTTTTTTTTAAATTAAAAGAAAGATATATTCTATCTCAAAAGACAGACCAAAAATTGGCAGACTATTGGTATTTTTAATTGAAGGAGATGTCCATAAAATCTTGGGAGTAATTGAGATGTTAACCATAAGAAGTTAATTAAATGAGATGTCCATTTAGTCATGTGGTGATAAAGGGAGATAAAAAGATGAACTGATATATCAGGAAAGCAGCCCTCTCTAGCTTTGATCTATTATTCTACTTGGCTTTCCCCCTTCTGCTCCCATTGCTTAGAGTTCTACATTCTGTTTTATGTCCTCCCATTAGTCATAGGGAGGTAACTATCTCACACTGGTTTCTAGGAATGGGGACAATTGGCAAATATAAGGCCATGTAACTTTGAGGGGTATAATAAGGTCCAGCCTGCATTTCCAGAATGAATAAATTGTTCTCAGATAAGAATGGAAGACACTACCCCATTGATAGTTCTGAAGAAAGATTCAACAATGTGCTTTTGGGACATGACCTGGCATGGAGTGGTTGCCTTAATCAATTGCCCCGAATTAAGACATGATGGCTCAGCACCTTAGGGAAGATGGGCAGTCTAGAAATATAAAGACAGACAGACAGACAGACAGACAGACAGTCAGACAGACAGACAGACAGACACACACACACACACACACACACACAAAGATCTGGTTCCATATTGCATTGTGTGCCTTTTCCTTTCCTTCATGAAAAGAATATTGTTTCTCATATTTATGGGTAGTTCTGAGGTGAAGGCAGTGATTGATATATCATCAGCTGATGCCACAAAGACATGTTATTCCCCTGAAGGAGAAAAAATGATGTTGTTTCTTTATGCTAATCCTTAAGAGTCCTATGTGCCATAAGATCCAATCTGTGTCAGAGATTGCTGGCTTTCCAAAAACAGACTGTGACCTTCAGTTCTTTTTCAGTTGTTTTCCTACATATCAGTGCAGGGTGAGAGGAAATAACAGTAGATTACAACAGGTCTTGTGAAAATTCTTATATAAAATCACTGATAGATATAAAATCACTGATATGCTATCCACCCCTCCTTATTTTGAATCCTCGTTTCTGCAATCAGTAACAGTTAAATAGTTTTTTTTCCTATGTTGATTATTAGGGAAAAGGATATTTAGTGGTGGTACAATATGTAGAAAGTATCTTCTAAAAACTGGCAGTACGTTTGGGAGTTGATTTTGAGTCCATCTTCACCTGGTCCAACTAGCTCATCTTTAATGATACCAGTCCATACTAGTACCCCACCTCCATCTTGCTGGCATCTGAGTTGAAGTGGAGCTCTGTGCCCATTACTGATCTAGCCACAGGCCCATCCACTTGGTCTGTTAAGACTCACTCTAATCTCATCAGTCCATAAAACCTTTGAAAAATCTGTCTTTAGATATTTCTTGGCCCAGTCTTGCCATTTCAACTTATGTTTCTTGTTCAATGGTGGTTGGGTTTCAGCCTTCCTTACCTTGTCCATGTCTCTGAGCACTGAACACCTTGTAGTACTGGACACTACAGGAAGGTTGCAGTTCTGGAATATGACAGCACTAGAGGATAATGGGTTCCTGGTAGCTTCATGTTCGATTCTTCTCAAATCTTTGGCAGTTAATGTGCACCTTTTTTTCCTCAACACGTTTCTTGCGACCCTGTGTTCTGACCCAACTCTGTTACCAGCACGAAAATCTCAAACAAACGCAGCAACTCAAACCTTCTCAGCTTTAATCTACAAATAACTTCTTTGTAGATAAAAGATGGCTTGCAGCCAATTAGTCCAACCAGAAAAGCCTTGACAGAATTCTTCAGATAAGCCGGAGTCTCCACACACAATGCTGAGTCCTTAGAATGTTCTTGCTTTCTGCAAAAGCAAAAGCCTTTTTGAAATCATGCTTTTATTTCCCTGGAGGGAGGGGCCATTATGTTGCATCCTTACTTCCGAGTCGCCTGTGCTGCTCCAGCTGTTCTCTTCTACGAATCATCCTGCGCTCAAGCACACTTGGCACAGGCTCCTTGGGAACCTCCTTATCACTGCTGCCAGCCCCCACAATCCCTGAAAGTAGCAGTCCACTCCTGATGGTCCTGGCCCCTCATCAGAGTCATCACTCTCCTCAGCCATCTGCACCTGCTGCCAGCTAACCACAACACCCTGTTAACCATTTGCTACAAAATGTTTCATGGTTCTGAGATCATACCCCCAATATCTTAGCAATTTCAAGAGTGCTGCATCCCTCTGAAAGACTTTTTACAATTTTTGACTTTTCAGAGTTGGTTAAATCTCTTTTTGGCCTATTTTGCCTAAAGAAAAGAAGCTGCCTAATGATTATGCACACCTTGATATAGGGTGTTGATCTCCTTAGTCCTCACCCTCCTCCATTACACAAATACACATTCACCAGATATGCTTACATCCAATAAGCATTCAAGTTTCTACATGCTTGGAGGTGGGAAATACGCATAAAAATGATGATATGGTCAAAATACTCTTTGCCTAATAATTTTGCACACAGTGTAATTTTAAAGAACTGTTAAGGATCAGATGTTTTTTTTACTATGTCCTGATATGTAAAACTATAGAATTCAAAGAGGGTGTATTTTCTTTTTTTCACATGACTGTGTGTGTGTGTGTGTGTATGTGTAAAACTTGCTAAGTAACAGGTTTAGGAGAAAACCAGGAATCTCGTTCTTTGCACACTTGCAGCATAATGATGCTGTTAAAATAAAAAGTTAAGTAGTTATGTTGAAGATTTTCTTTCCTTAAAGTCGAGGGGCTATTGAGTCCAGCTCTCAAATTATACTACCCATGTGATGGGTAAATCCATGTGAATAAACCATTCACCAGAGCAGCCAAATCCCACCCAAATCCAGCTTGCATTACATACTGGTTTTTTAGGTTTTTAATTTTGCTTGCCTGTGATTTCTCACTCCTTTTTTGTGCTTTGCACAATCCTGGTCACACCAAAAGGGAATGCCATAAAGGGTCTGTGTATGTATGGATGTTTTCTGTCTGATGCTGTATACTGCAGTACAAAAGTGCTGTTCAGCAGTTGATCTGTACACCATCTGTTAGTGCAGAAACATTCACAGGATTGTGACAGTATTCCCAGCTCATAGCTCTCCTTTTCTGGAAAACAGGTACTAAATTATACCGCATACAATGTTTATATCCATCCCGCATACAATGTTTATATCCATCCCATATACTGCAGGTTTAGTGCTTGGATGGCTCATTAACGAATAATAATGAGTCAGAGTGCTGAGCTCGTGGGTACTGTAAATGACGTGTAAGGAGTGTAAGGAGATGCTATGAGGATGCAGAATTTCAATGAGGCTGGTATAAAAAGCCCCAGGAAAATGTCACCATTTATTCCTCTGCTGTGAAACAAATAGTCCCTCTGGTTTGGATATTCCAGTAAGACGGCCATCCTCAGCTGTGCTGTCTCTGGCCAATGTTCATTCACATGCATTGCATTCATTTTTACCATTAAGATAGGAGGCTCTTTGCCCTGTTTCTCAGAGCAGCACCAAGGGGGAAGGCTGATTTCAACTGTTTATTTGGGTGATATTTTATTCCTTATTTTTCAAAAAAATATAATTAAGGAAAGGCAGGCTAAACAGAATTAAGGAGCAGTATGATGTATGAATAGTCTATATCTGAGATCTCAGGTTGAAATTCATCGCTATCTTTTTGGGTTGACCTTTCTGACTCTGGCTAATAATTATCAATGTTGAATTTTAATGCCAAAAATATCTGGGATTTTTTGGGCTGTAATAGTGCTGTTTTGTTTGTTTTTAGTGAATCACTTTCCACCTAAACATTTACAATATTTCTAAAGCCATATGCAATCTCTGTTTTATAGTTATTGCTTCATCAAGATTAGCATTTCCTTAACAAGGGAGACAGTCCTTCTTCCCCTTTGCTTTGTCATCACGGTAGCCTGCCCAACCTATCTTTCAATATTCTTTTCCTTTGGCTGATATAAATCTCAGTATGTTCCCCACGAGGATGACAATTGTACAAGAATTAGTACGCCATTCCAGATATAATTTGTATGCTGGTTATAACAGTAACCTAATCATGCTGTGTTAGGTTTACCTAAGCATTAGTAACAACATTTGCAAGGTGCCATTGTTCCTTTTGGTGATCAGTCTAGAATCTTGCTGGATTATTTTGCTTTGGGTTCTGGACAAGAATGATTTAGCTGATTTTGCAATGCAACAAGGCAAATGGAAGACGAATGGAAGTCATATCCAACCATCTGGGGCAGGAAGAGGCATAGAAATAAAACAGTTTTCCTAGGTAGAAATTAATGTGACACTCACATATGGAATGTAGTCCTAACCAAAGGTTTTATTGCTTTTCATGTTAAATACCTGATCCTGGATACATCCTGACCTCCAAAAAGACTAGATTAATTTACTTCAAAAAGTATTGGCTACCAAGGTCTAAATCAAGAGTCTTCAAACTTGGCAAGTTTAAGACTTGTGGACTTCAACTCCCAGAATTCCTGAGCTCACATGACTGGAGGAAGAATTCTGGGAGTTGAAGTCCACAAGTCTTAAAGCTCTCAAGTTTGAAGACCCCCTGGTCTAAATGGACAGAAGTTTCATGCAATCTTATAAATCAAGTTATCAGGAAAGATTGCTGCTGTCAAATAAAATTGGGAATGATCTAACTCAGAGGTCCCCAACCTTTCTTGCTCTGTGGACTGGCAGTGGCGGCAATGGTAGCAGCAAAAGGGGTGAGGGATAAGAGAGGATAGTTTCATGTGCATGCCCACCACTTGTATGGCCCAGTACTTGGGGACCCCTAATCTAAATAATACACACTAAAATCATATATAACTGGGCAACAAATTCCATACATTTTGGTGATCTCAGTAGGTCCTCACCATGAAATCACACATTTTTTTTTCATAGTCAGAGATTTCAAATGTATCAGAAGCTGCAATTTAAAAACAAGGGAGAACTAAAGGCCCAATATACTGTAAGATGATAGACTTCGTGGATACTTGATATATAACAATAATGCTAGAAGCACTCAGACAGACTGGTTTCAAAAGGGATTAATTAGTTCACTTCTTGATGTAAATAATTAATTGTATGTTCTGCCCATTGGCAAGGAGATACCCAAGTGATCTTTTGTAAAGGCTTGTTGTCAGTTAATTGATTCTCAGGGTTAGAGTTCAAAAGACACTCATTGCCTATAAAAGTTAAAAGGAAAAGTACATCACAGTAGAATATTCCCTGATGCTCTCAAAACATGCCAGAAAGACTTTAGTCCAATTAATTTCAGGCAGCAAAAGATGCTTCTTCAGAAGGCATTGTACCAGCAGTTGCTCTATCTGTATGCCTGAAATCTTTGGCATTCAGACATCTTTTAAAAAAAATAAGATCTGCTTATATTTGGACAATTATTCTATATCCTCTCTTGGAGGAAAGATGTGGAAAAGATAATGAGGCAACAGTTTACAGAGAGTGTTGGAAGAAACAGAGCAGAGCATCCAGTCTCATGGCAGTCAGAATTCAGGCATGGACAATGGGCATGGGACAGAAACCACATAGGTCTCATCTCGCTCATGGGTAATTTATGGCAGGACTTGGATGAAAGAGAGCACAGCTATTCTTGCCTTGCTAGCTGTCTGCAGTTTTTGCTAGTAACATAATGGCATCAGATGAGGGCTGGGAATTGGAAGCCCAGAATTCTAATGATTCTATTCTTTCCTGAATGGGAGGGTTCAATCAGTTGTCACAGTGAAGGAGACATCTGGCCCTCATGTGGGCTCAGTATTCAACCCTTAACCTGTTTATCTTCAAATGAAACAACCGGAGGAGGCCATCTACTAGTTTGTGGTGAAATATCCTCAATACATGTGGATAATAACCAGTTGTACATCTCCAGAATGTAGACAGAACGGGCTAGGTCTGTGATGGCAAACCTATGGCATGTGTGCCACAGGTGGCATGCAGAGCCATTTGTGTGGGTATGTGTGCCCCAGCCAAACTTACCTGTACTGCGCATGTGCGTACCTCCCAGCTGATTTTCGGTCCGTTTTCGGCCATTTTCGGCCTCCCAGAGGCCCGAGGGAAGCCTCTGCAGCCTCAGGAGGCCAAAAAATGGGCCTTCTGGAAATACCGGAAGTGCTGAAACGGACCTGTTTTCAGCCTCCCGAGGCTCCCAAGGCTTCCCTCAAGCCTCCGGGAGGGCGAAAATGACTTCAAACAGGCAAAAAGTCAGCTGGGACGTGCGTGCATGCGCAGTGCAGATAAGGGGCAGGGGCGTTGCACGTGCGGGGGGGGCAGGGCGCATTGCATTGTGGGTGCTGGCACACGCACGTGCTATCACATGCATGCACGCTTTTGGCACACCACAACAAAAAGGTTTGCCATCACTGGGCTAGGTGATGGAAGCTTTGACCCATTCTAAAGACTGACAATCTTCAAAAGTCTAAATAGGTTAGAACAGGCTCAGATTCATCTCTAACAAGTTATTTAGAAGTCCACTGATTCTGGGATTATAGTGTATTTGGCTCTGATATAGCCAAACAAACAGGTTTATGCTTCCTTGTGGAAAGCAAGTCCACTAATCAGGCATCTTCCAGTCTTTTACTGGAACACGTGAAGGCCAGGAAGACCAACGGACATTGCAGCCTTACTTAGAAAAGGAGGCACTAAAAATTTTCACCCATACTTCCAGGCCCTTGTCATCTCTATATAGATTAATGCAACTCAATTATAGGGGGCTGCTTTTGAAGACTACCCAATTGCTGCAATATGTCCACATAAGTGCACATATGCCCACTGGGATGTCTTATACTGCCACCATTGCTGCATTGGCTACCAATGAGTGCAATGCGAGGTACTAGTTATCACCTATAAAACTCTATTTGATTTGGGGGCTGGTTATCTTTGAGATGTTATCTGCTGAATCTCGAGGGCATGAAATAAGCTTGCCAAAGATCCATATCTATCAGGAGGTACAACAGCAGGTTCCTGGAAGTAGGTATTTGCTATGGGGTCTCCTCACATCTGGAACAGCTTTTCCTAAAGGCAAGGCAACTAAAGGCAACTATCCTTCAGCCTTCTGGAAGCTCTTAAAAATTAGCATGTTCTCAAAGTCCTTTGACTCTTAAGAGTTTTGGAGCTCCTGAAGGCAAGATTGACGTGACCATTTCTGATACTAATTGTAACCTGTAGTTGTAACAATATGCTAGAATTTTAAAAAACAAGGTAATACAAGGATTATTGTTTATTAATATTACCAAGGCTGATAACAAATCCTAACACTACACGCGCTTTGAAATCTTCTTTTTGTGGCTTAGTAAACTGTGACAAAATTTGATTTTCTACAATGTTGGGGTTTGAAATTACACGAACACTATAATATTAACCTCAGATGCAAGTCACACAATTTAAAATAAACAAAGGAACCCCTGTTTTGTCCTGCTAATCAGACCTCTTTTATATTTGGGCCTTATATAATTACCACCTCTGCCTGGCTTCTCAGGGTTGCCTGTTTGCAGACTGTGTAAATTCCCTACTTTAAATGCTGAGCTAAAGTGCCCAGTTGTCAGCCCTGGCAGGCTGCTAGAGTTCACTGCACATTCCTGACCTATGCCAACTGAGCAAGGTGGGGAAGGAGAATTCATTGTCTGCATTTCTCTGAAGTAATGTACTTAGCAAATCAACATGACTCTCCAAGTCATTTTTGTACATCACTTAGACTAAATTCTTGTCACTGGGACTTAATTCGAGCATGCTGGGATACAGTACACTTTGTATATAATCTGTAATGGCAGAATGGATAAGATGTTGAGGGGAGTAAACTCTGAATGATTTAGGGCAAAGTTTCAGGATCCAATCTGAGTGGGTCACCCGGACCAGTGGTTTAGTTTTCTGAGCTTTCGCTTGGGCAATGTTTGTTGAATACCTGCCCTAGCAAAGTTGAGTATCTGCCCTAACAAATGTTTGTTGAGCATCTCTGTTGATACATTGTGTTGTGAATCAATAAAAGTGAATAACCTAAATGCACATTAGGGGTTGAAAACCTGCACACTTGATTGGTCCTTATACAACAACTTGGGATTGGGCCAGAACCAGTCCCTGATTGGCCACTTTTGGGACTGGTCCTATTGGTCAGTAGTTTGAACTTGTTGCACATTTTCATTGGTTAATAAGGCAGCAGCTAACCCTATAAAAGGGTTACTGCTGCCCATAGCATTGCTCTGTTATGTTCTATCACTTTATTAAAGAGTTGAAGTCACTGGTCAGATGTCTGGTCTCTGTTATTCTCCATACTTAACACTGGCGACGAAGGTGGGATTTGGAGACCGAAGAGCTGACTAACCTACAGAGCAACTAACAGAGCACGTGGTCGAACACACACCATCAACGGCAACATGGCCAGCGGTGCCGTACCACCCGCTCCATTCAACCCAGAAACCGAAGACTGGGAGGCCTACATGGATCGGTTCCAGATGTTTCTGGAAACCAACAATTTGAAAGATGCGACAACCGGAAAAAAAAGAGCTATCTTTCTAACTCATTGTGGACCAACCGTGTTTAAAATGGCAAAGTCGCTTGCCAAGCCAGCAGAGGTAAAAGAAATGGACTGGGACGCCCTCGAGCCGTTACTACGGGCTCACTACGCCTCCGTACTCAACCCTAGTAAGAAGACACGAATATTACCAGAGGGACCAACGGAAGGGCGAAAGCCTTGCCAATTACATCGCGGACCTCCGGAACCTAGGAGGCCTCTGCGGGTTCGCAGACTTGGAAGAAGCCCTCCGGGACCGCCTGGTTCTGGGCCTAGAAGACGGCGCTATCCAGAGCAAAATTATGGCTAAGGGGACATCAGCCTCACCGATGCCCTTAAAGAAGCCTCGGCAGCGGAGGCGACAAAGAAGTCGGCAGCCCAAATGCGCTGCACCAACGCACCGCTACGTAAACTCACCACTGATACCTCTCGCCGCTCAGAGAGACACCCGGTATCAACTCACCACGAAGACCTAGAGTCCCCGTCCGACATCGATGAGGAAGAGGTCAACCGACTATGAACGGAGAGAGACCAGTCCACACAACACTCATTTCGACCGTGTGCCGGCTGTGGAGCAAATCACCCACGATCCGGCTGCAAATTCCTCGATGCACTTTGCCGCCATTGCGGGAGACGCGGTCACATCGCAAAGGTTTGCAGAAGCAAACAGAACTCCAAACCCCGACAGGCCGAATTCCAGTCTTCCGGATTCTTCGCACACACCGAGAAAAATTGAACCACTCCTACAGAAACAAGCCGTCAACCACTTCCACCAGGCGTGAGGAAACCAGGCGGGAAGAGACCCACCAAACAATCACCATAGGCCACGCTACATCTCTTGATGCCGGGAAAATCCGAGTAAAAGTCGCCATCGAAAACAAACCTTGCGTGATGGAGGTAGACTGGATCTTCCCTCTCGATGGTGTCATGGAAAACGCTCCAACAGCTTATTCCAACGATTCGCCGCCAAGACCTTAACCCTCAAAGGGTTATACTCAAAGACTATCAGGGCAACCAATTCCCATCGCCGGGTCCCGCAGGTTCCAGGTCTCATTCAAGGACCGCACCGCCGCACTACCACTGACTGTCGTGGATCGAGACAGGCCTAGCTTCTAGGCCTTCAATGGTTCAGGCCGCCGGAATCACTGTAGCCAGAGTCCACAAGGCCAAAAGCGTCGATTGGGAGGAAGCACTCGTGCAAGAATTCCAAGACGTTTCGCTGAACGGACTAGGCAAGTATAAGGGGACCCCAATCTCGTTTAACTTGAACCCTGAAATAGCACCCATCCGCCTTAAGCCGCGTCGGGTGCCGTTTGCCTTAAAGCCTAAAATCGACGAACAACTCGATAAGCTGATAGCGCAGGGCGTACTGGAACCCACTGACCACGCCCGTTGGGAAACCCCGATAGTGACGCCTATCAAGCCTGATGGGTCCCTAAGAATTTGCGGAGACTACCGGGCCACATTAAACCATGCACTGCAGCAAAGTGCTTATCCAGTACCGGTAGTGCAACATTTACTCCATTCCTGGGCGGCGGAAAGTTTTTCGCCAAACTAGATCTAGCCCAGGCGTATCAACAATTGCCTGTAGACCCAACCACAGCCGAGGCGCAAACGATCGTAACACATAGGGGCGATTTAAATGCAACCGGCTCCAATTGGGTAAGCGTCGCCCTGGAATCTTCCAGAGTTTAATGGAAAGGTAGTTACAAGGGATAAAAGGCGTTGTCCCATATTTCAACGATGTACTCATCGCCGCACCTAACAAAGACATCCTAGAAAAACGACTCAGAGAGGTTTTACGAAGATTCCAAAATGCAGGCCTCAGAGTAAAAAAGATAAATGCCAGTTATGTACCAAAAAGTAGAATTTTTGGGATACCTCCTGGACAGCCAAGGAATTCATCCCACCAAGACAAATTACGAGCAATTAAAAGGCACCCACTCCAAGGAACAAGGCAGACCTACAGGCGTTCCTTGGACTTATCAATTTCTATAATGTGTTTTTACCCCACAAAGCAACAGTAGCTGAACCATTGCATAGACTATTAGACAAAAAGCAACGTGGGTTTGGGGACAACGGGAACAACATGCCTTCCAACAAGTAAAGAAATTGCTAACTTCTGATTCAGTACTTATGCAGTACAACGAGACTCTGCCACTCACTATCACGTGTGATGCATCACCTTTTGGGGTTGGGGCAATTCTGGCCCACGTGTTACCAAACGGAGCGGAGGCCCCAATCGCGCTTTTTTCGCGAACCTTAGCTAAAGCTGAACGAAATTATAGTCAGCTGGACAAAGAAGCTTTAGCTATTGTTGCTGCAGTTAAAAGATTTCACGAATATGTTTATGGCCGTATGTTTACAATAATCACTGATCATAAACCGCTACTGGGGATCATTGCGGGTAATAAACCAACCCCGTATATATTATCCCCCAGAATGACCCGTTGGTCTGAATTCTTGGCGGCCTACAACTACACCTTGCAACACCGCCTGGGAAATCGATTCTCCACGCCGATGCACTGAGCAGAACACCGCTCCCAGATGCTGTTGTGGACCCAGCCCCAACCCTCTCAACACTACAGATTGAAGCTCTACAGGCACCACCCTTGACGGCTAGAGACATTGCTTTTGAAACGAAACGTGACCCAGTTCTGCAACACATACTATGCTGGGTTGAACGGGGTGGCCGACGGACCAAATAGCACCTGAATGGGCGCCTTCAAAGCCCGCCAAACCGAACTGTTTTCCCAAAAGGGCTGTATCTTGTGGGGCGATCGAGTCGTAATCCCTGGCAAATTGCAACAGACTGTGTTGGCGGTATTGCATGAGGGACATCCGGCATTGTGCGGATGAAATCACTTGCACGCAGCTATGCTTGGTGGCCGGGAATCGACAAAAGAATCGAGGCCTGGGTCGCTACGTGCAACGTTGCCAGGACGTCAGCAACGCCCCACCTAAAGCAAGCCCAACCGAATGGGAACGCCGAGGGGACCGTGGTCCCGTATTCATATTGACTTTGCGGGACCTACCAAAGGTCACACTTTCCTGATTACTGTCGACGCCTATTCTAACTGGCTCGAGATTCATCGAATGCACACAACTACAACTGACTCAGTTATTAATAAATTAAACAGACTATTTGCCACACACGGGTTTCCGGACGTGTTGGTCTCGGACAACGCCCACAGTTCACTGCATTGCCCTTTGAACAATATCTTGCTGATCGGGGCATCCGCCATGCGCTAACCTCGCCTGCGCACCCTGTGGCGAATGGACGTGCAGAACGCATGGTACAATTTGTGAAAAAGACCCTGCACAAAATAGAATTTGGCAACATCGACGAGAAAATCAATCGAATTCTCTTATTGCAGCACATCACGCCCACAGCGTGACCAACAAAACACCCGCTGAACTTATGGGGCGGAAAATACGATCGCACCTTGACCGGCTCCACCCCGCTTTCACACCAGAAAACCTTTCGCCCAGCAGCAAATGCCGGGAATTTAAGGTAGGCGATTTAATCTTTGCCAAAACTTTTCCAGTGACCCGCTATGGATACCCGCAACCGCTACCCACCTCACCGGGCCTAGATCTTACCGCCTGCTAACAGACGATGGGAGGGTGTGGAAACGCCACATAGACCAGCTCCGATCGAGATTACCACCCAGCGGCCATGACTTCCCGGTTCACCAACTCAAGGGGAGGGAGTATCGAGGGAATTGACTTTGATACAACTAATAGCAGGTCAACGGGAGCCCTACAGCCCAGCGAAGCACCGGAACGTGAAGCGGGAGGGAGTTGACGTCTTCAGGGAACTTTAATACGGGGAAAACGAACTGCAAAACCTCAAGAAACACGCAGTAGCAGAGACAACCACAGTGAATGCAGCACGGAATCGCTGCAGCGAAATAGAATTTAACAAAGGTCATCCAAACGCTCCACCGGAACCGGACATTAGACAAAACCCGTGGAGCCTTGAATCATCCAGGCAGACCAAACGGCCTGCCTATCTTGAGGATTTTTACAGCTCCTCAAACGGAACCCAAGGGGGAGGGGTGTTGTGAATCAATAAAAGTGAATAACCTAAATGCAAATTAGGGTTGAAAACCTGCACACTTGATTGGTCCTTATACAACAACTTGGGATTGGGCCAGAACCAGTCCCTGATTGGCCACTTTTGGGACTGGTCCTATTGGTCAGTAGTTTGAACTTGTTGCACATTTTCATTGGTTAATAAGGCAGCAGCTAACCCTATAAAAGGGTTACTGCTGCCCATAGCATTGCTCTGTTATGTTCTATCACTTTATTAAAGAGTTGAAGTCACTGGTCAGATGTCTGGTCTCCATTATTCTCCATACTTAACACATTGCTAGGACAATGTTTGTTAAGTATCAACAGAGAGAAAAATAGAGTACCTTGTGGACATATTAGGAGGAGACCCATGATACTCTATAATGGCAAAAAAAAATAATCAGTCAAATCTGGTACTTTCTTTTCTTATTTTGTTAAAAGGCACAAGATTTTGGGAACTGCAGCTCACTTCAATTAGTTGCATAGTGGCTAGCTATGAATCTATAGATAACTATTACCTATATATACCTATGTATCTATCTAAAAGCTTATGCCTTTTCATACAATTTGTAGTTAGAAAAGTTGCTACTAGGCTTCATCTGCTTTTCCTTCCTTCCTTCCTTCCTTCCTTCCTTCCTTCCTTCCTTCCTTCCTTCCTTCCTTCCTTCCTTATTTTGAATACCTATGTATTTTTAAACATAATTGTATACTACCACAATTATATGATTATGTAAAACACTCATGGTAGGATAGATACTATATAAGAGCTGCAAAGAATTTGACCAAATGTAAGTAGTTACTGATAGGCTTCAAAGCCCAATTGAGAATGCTCATTATCCCTAATGCCTTTCAAACACAACCAAAATATAATCTTTCCATCTAGTTATAACATCTCAAGAAGTCTTATTGAGGCTTATTCCTTCCTACAAGGCATGTGGAATATGATCCAGGCAACAGCCTTCTCAATGGTTCCTTCACCTTATGAAGACCTCCTATGTCCCTTCCAACTCTGTTATTCTCAAACATCTTTCCCCAAAAGCGAGTGAGCTTTTGGTGGCTTTATTTCAGGGGCTACCGTAGTTGTGTATTGTTATTTTAGCTACTTTCTAAAAGGTTTATTATATTTTCAACTAATGTTCCCTACCCAGGAATTGTATGGTTTGAAGTGGCCCATCAATAAAATAGATATATATTTATCCTATAATCCATGGTGTTTCAAGAGCTGCTACCCAAACTACTTTCTACAACTATTCCATCTTTTCTTTCTTCAGTGATTATCTATGGCAAGTAAATTGCAGATAAAGGAGTAGAACACAGGAGGATAACAATTTTTTGAGGGGGGGGGATCCTTAAAATCCTATGGATTGTGCAGAAAAGCCACATCTAGAAACACCTAACTTTCAAAGCAAACATACATTTTATCAATATTGTTTATGCCCATCTTTTTGGCACATTTGAGTAGGTTCTTAAAATTGCTTAATTCAAGTTAAAGTAGTAAAAGTTGCTCATAACCACAGCTTTTGTCCTCTTTGTTCACTTTGATATTTTCTGTATTAAAGTTATTTTAAAGTAAGAAGGATACAGTAGTTCCAGTTTGGCCAAAATGATTGTGCATTATAGTCATATATCTACTTAATTTCTCCAGCTAGTCTCTTGTAATAACTACAAGATACAGCATGATGAAATAAATTTCTGTCATGTGATGTTAATGGTAGCTGGAAAATGGGATGTGAGTAAATGGACAAATAAAGTGGTACAAATGGAGCATGAAGGATTAATGTTTAGTTAGTAGGGAGTGATTTATTAAGCCAAGCTAATTGTTTGTGAGATGATGCTCAGATTAAAGAAGCGTAGACATGTGACAACTTAATGTATCCTTGAATTAAAACAATTGCTTTCTCTAAAAAGTAGCTGATTTAATACAAAAAAAATAGGAATTCCTTTATTTAGTAGAATAGAATTTAAAAATCCATGCAAACTCCTGTATCATGATTAAAATGAATGTTAGTAGTAGTAGTAGTAGTAGTAGTAGTAGTAGTAGTAGTAGTAACTGAAGCTATTTTGGAAATCACCCAGGTTTTCTTACCTGTTGTAAGAAAAGGTTATAAATAAGAGGAATTTCATTTCCAGAGTTTATGTACAAAGCTGATTTCAGTCTCCCACCAAACTGGTTTCTCCTGTTGATAACAGGAAGAAAAGTCCCTTTGAGGTTTTGTGGGAGAAAGGAACAAAGCGGGGCTTATTGATGAGAGCGAATTAGTGTTTACCTTCTTTTGTAGAAAGAGTGCTAGTTATGTGGCCTGCTTGCCTTGTCTCAGCACAACCCTAACTCATGCTGAGCTTTGCAGCTGCCCAGAAGCAGCAGGAGACTTGAGAAGAATTCCAAATTAGCTGGCTCCCTTTAAAAGACCAGAGGAGTGAACAAGGAGCTATTCTTGAAGAATTGATGCGTTCAGGGACTAAAACATTACAAATAGTGACCAGCTGGTCTGCCTCTAATGCCAATAGGTGGCCGTGGCCCTCAGCAGCTTTTACCAGCTAGATATCCTCCAAATGTGTTGGAACTACAGTTCCTAGAATTCAGCCAGCACATAGGTGGAGAATTATGTATTCCCATTACAACTTTAGGACCAAAACTATAATAACAATGTATGTGAAACCATCAGTTTGCTCAAAACGTTCTACATAAATAATAAGTGCTAGCATTCATTTTAATCAGTAGGACAACTTGCCTCTAGAAGTTGTGAATGTTCCAATACTGGAAATTTTAAAGAAGAGATTGGACAACTATTTATCTGAAATGGTTTCCTGAGCAGGGGGTTTCCTGAGCAGGGAATTGGACTAGAAGACCTCCAAGGTCCCTCCCAACTCCGTTAGTCTGTTATTCATTTCTCTAATATCCTTCAGATGAACCCACAAAAATAAGGGGATGACTCTGTAATGCTTTTCTATAGTACTGAATACATGAAACAAACATGGATCCAATAATGTTCTTTTTATTTTTCCCTTAAGGTGTACTTCCATCTACAAGAAGCATTCAAGTGACCCACCTGTTAAGTTTCTTTTACCTGCAAGCCAGGTACCCAGAGGAATGAGAATGCATACTTGGATAAATAGGACAGTGCCAAGAGAGTGAAGTTCAAATCTCAGCCAGATTTGGGGTGCTCATATGAGAATTTTCTGACATCTATGCTATTGCAGAAGGTAATAGAATGAAAAGCTGACCTTGAGAGAGATATGACTGGCCAAAATAGGACATGTACTCCTTTTCCTCCTTATATCCTCTCTCCAGGAGGCATAGCAAGAAAATAGAATAGAATTAGAATTGGAATTGGAATTGAGAAGAGAAGAGAAGAGAAGAGAAGAGAAGAGAAGAGAAGTGAAGAGTTGTTATGAATCTTGGTGGTCTTCTAATCTAACCCCCTGCGCAGGCAAGAAATCTTACACCATTTGAGACAAATGGTTGTCCAATCTCTTCTTAAAAACTTTCAGTGTTGGTTCATTCACAACTTCTGGAGGGAAGTTGTTCCACTGATTAACTGGAATCCACAGCAGGATCCACAATTGGAAATACCTGAACTGTCAGCTACATGTTTTGCTTAATGATCACTTTGCTTAGTGGTGGAAGTTCCTGCCCCAATTAGGGTTATAAGTTGTAACCCAAGGAACATCTGTATTCTAGACTCCGCATTAGCCAAGCAAGTAAGGCATATGAGTCAGTCTTGTGAAGTTATCTAGGAAATTTTTTTCCCAACATTGTGGGCACTGAGAAAATGAACAGGGTCATAAGCAGCATGAACTTTGTCACCACTGGGCTTGACCCATGCCTCATTGGAAAGCAAGAAGGGGATAGAGAAATGATAGGATTTGAGTGTTTAATTCTTCTCTGAAGGAGAGAGTTGTAGTTTTTGCTATAAGGAAGCAGCAGTAGAATCCCACCTGAGCTTCATCTCTTGATCTTATAGTGTTAGATAATTATCATCCTTCCCTTTTTTAATCAGAGTATCTTGACTATTTTGATAGGGATCCCTGGTTGTGGAATGGAAACTGCTATGCTTTGTTGCTCTTATGGTTTATAAAGATGGGATGGGACAATGGAACTCTTCTGGTGCTTTTAGATATTTCAAATGAATTCTATACCATCAACCATGGTATTCTCCTGGATCACTTACAAGGGTTAGGAATTAGGGGTACTGTTTCGTAATGGTTTCATTCTGTCCTGAGTGGATGGTTCCAATCATTAATGATGGAGGAAGATTGCATCCCAACCAACACACTACTAATATCACCATCAGCCTTCCTTAACCAACTCAGGGAACATCACACATTTTTACTTTATTTGAGCAGGGGACCATTTGCTAAGCACTGCATTTATTCCCACTCAAGTTTTACTACCCTCGTATGCTGCTTTTATTACATTTAGGAACCAGTTTCCCATTCCATATTTGGACAAAATGATATAAAGGTCTGTTTTTTCCCATCAGAAGCTCAGTAGAAAACTTTTTGTCAGAAATATGCTTTTCAAGTGAAAGAGAAAAGTAAAATAAAAAGAAATGATGTTTATTACAATTTGTCTGAAGAATAAAATTTGAGGCATGCTTGGATAGACCTTTGAAGGAAAAAAAATGTAATATTTGGAACAGAAAAGTGATGTGTATGCTTGTCTCTTCCACCCACCTTCTTACTCCCACCACTTCAGCAAAAAGTACAGTGATATTTGGAAGAACGCTTTTGCTATATGCTGTTTTTCTGCAATAAGTATGTAGTATGTGTTGTAACTCTGGATTAACACAAAGTAGTGAAGAAGATGAAAAAGAATACCAAGACATTCAAGTATTTTGCTTTTTGTTGCAATGTTTAATATACAATATCTCCACATTTCAAACATAGCACATTTTAATTATTTAGGTAATCTAACAGAATCTATAATGTATTTGTGCTTATATGGATTTAAATCTAATGGTACCATTCCTGGCAGGAGCTGTTCTGCCAGTGGCACAGATACTTAATTCCCATCTCAGAAAGTGGCAAAGAGAGGTGAGATGAAGAAACAGAGGACAAAAGGGCTGATGTTCTGCAGAATGACAAGGAAAGGCACAGAATGAGGAGTCAAGAAGAGATGGAGCTGGAAAGGAAAGATAAACTGGAGAATATGTGGTAAACACTCATTGCTCTTAGAGCTCCTTAGCACGACAATACCTGCCTTCAACAACAGGATTTCAACAGAGAAAGAGCAAAGTCAAATGTATGGCTTGCATAGCCTAATATTTCCCTGGCCAAAGTCTACCCTCACTGTTGTACCTTCTTATTCTTTCCAGAAGCCACCAATTTCTGCTATATGAAGCGAGAGTTGGGGATAGGCAATCTATAATCCTTCTCCATTAATAAAATGACATTTTCTTCTTTAATTTTAAAGAAATTAAAGTGGCCTTTGGACAGAGTTTGTTCTGACATTTTTGGCAATTTGCTAGATTTTAGGTTTTCAAAAATCAAATGAAAGCGAATGACCTTCAGATCATCTAAATCCTATTACAGCTGAGTAGAGAACAACATATATGAATGAAATATTGATTTAATTATTAAAGTGCAGAGTAGTTATCTATACATATCAGGGAGCAATTCCCTTTAACTTACTCAGAAGTGCTTAACTTTTCTGGTAATAGGATTAGAATTGTATGGAAATGTCTCTTTTATGTAACAGTGCAAAGTCAGAGAAATATTTGGTTATAACTTTACCATGCATCTAATTTTGTTAAGCTAGATATTTCCAGTATTGCCTTCTGGCTGAAAAGCCAAAACCTCAGCATATCTGTGGAGACAAAAATATCTCAACTGATCAAGTGGAGAAGCCTAAACATCCTGTTGCATTTCAAATGTAATAAAATAATATTCTTCATGTTTAAACTTGGTTTACTACACACAGTTATGAACATTTGCAACAAAACAACAGTGGAAACATGCACCCCTGCAATGAAAACTACTGACAGTAGCAGCAATGAAGCACAAAGACATTAACTTGTTAGGCCTCAAATGTCCAGTGCAGGAAGTTTTAAGATTGTTGGTGACCAAAGGCACATCCAAGCAGCTTGTTTAGCATGCTGCCTCCCACCTCTGACATGGCACATAATGTATAAATTTGCTGTGCCTTCATAGACGAGTCTTTAATCTGCCTCATTATTGAAGAGGATCAGTACTGCAATTCTAGGAGATTGACAACTTATGGTAATGTGATTAATGGATTTCTCTGCTAGCAAGAAATACATTAGCTATAAACTTCCTATTTGGTGGAGAAGGGCTGGGCTGAGGATATAGGCAAGGTTTGACAGATGGCTAGAATGCAGTCAGAACCTGATATTGAGAGTCTGTGAGAGCTGATGGTTAGGGTTTTGTTTTATGGTTTATGGTTTTATAGTTATCATGTTTTATTCTTGTTGTGAGCTGCCCAGAGTTGTGTTTAAGATAAACACCCATACAAATCTTTTAACTAAATAAATAAATAAAAATAAGCCACATCCTATTAGTGTTGCTATGTGAGAATGACCTTGAGAGACAGAAGGAAGAGAAGAGCTAAGACAATGACCTGATTAAAAAAAATCTGAATCCAAAGAAAGGGTGGTGATAGAGAAAGCATCTGAGAAAGGATCCTCTCTAGTTTTTAGGAGAGTAAAAGTAAGGGAAGGGAATGGTGCTCCTAGTGCTTCTTGTCTGGATTACCTTGAATGGCTAACATATGTGATCTGCCTACATGCCTGCTGACATGTTTTGCAAAGGTTCTAAGGGAGAGATTGAAACAATTTCTCCTCCCAGATTCCCCCATGATGTGACATGTCATGCCTTATCCCCAGCAAGTAATCTGCTTGTGATTCATTATCTAGTGGTGGCAACTGGAGTGGGCCATGTCACACAACACCAACACCCCCCAAAAGGCTAATAGTAGCTAATTAGATCCACCTGCCTATTACATCATCAACTTAGCCTCCATCAAAATGCCATGATGTGAATAGCAAGGCTCAGATCAGGAGAAGGAAAACTTCAGCTTCAGTTCAGAAAAATATGATGTTAGTAGGCTGTGGCTGTGGGCTGAGTATAAGAAGTTTGTGTCATGTGAAAGTTTCCTTCAAAAACTGGTTGTCAGACATTCTTGAGCTGAACTTAGGGGTAGATGTAAATATGCCAAGGGTGCAGAATTTTGGCAAAATAAGCACTTGCAAGTTTATTTGGGGGACCAAGAAAGGTAAATTATTCCCATTTGTATCAAAATGTTTGATACTGCAGATCTAGACTAAGCATGAAATCCCTCAGCTGAGAATTTTGGAAGAGGTCAGTTCCTCCAGCTTGCTATCAAATAAACTCACAGCAGCATCCATGTCCCATTCAATTCTTTAGTACTAACACAAATGAATGTACTCAAAATGTATTCATCATTTTGTTCATTGTGTACTTTAAAAAAAGAGAAGGAAGGCAATTTAAAGTAGACACACTTCAGAAAATAAAAAAGGAGCTTAGGTTCCTCAAATCTTAGCCCTTGTATTTTAAGAGAGGAGTTGACAAACTGGCATTGTTGCCATTAATATGAAATAAACAGCATCATCTCCAAAGCAACATGGCCAAAACCTAATATGGGTTGAAGGTAATGAAAGTTAAAATAAGAAGACAGGTAAAGAAAGGAAGAGAAAAAGCAAGCACAGGAAAGAAGCAAAACCTAATTATAGTATTCAATTAAGAGGCGGGGGAGGGTCACTTACCCAATTTAACCGGCAAAAAGTTGACACATGGATTGTCACTTCTTTTCATTGCTCTGAGGGACATTTTATGTAAATTCAAGAAAACAATTTCCCCATTCTCTTTGAAAGCTCCAGGAGGGCCAATTTCATTTCAGGAGCAGTAGGGGACGATAATCATCCTGAAGTGGCTCCTATTCTGAAAGACGAAGATAAGGCCTGCACAGCAAACTAACTATACTGATTTTTGTCGTCCCCCCCCCCCCAGTTGACAGCTTTGGGAATGACAAAAATCAGGCAACACAAAAAACACTATAATCTCTGCTGAACACCTCTTAGTTCAGTGTTTATTCCCCCTCCCTCCCTCTCTTTTTTTTTTTTTGCAGACAATAGAAGAACCTGCAAGCACCAAATTCATAACCCGTTAATGGTAGTTATAAAGGCATAAGGGAAAAATTAAAATTAATGGTCTTAGCAGCAGTGAAAGCACGCTTGATTTATAGGCAAGGCTGCTAGAGAACTTGGGAGCTGCACAAAAATAGTGCTTCAGAGCCACAGAATGAAAACCAGAACCAGAAAAATATATATCATATTTTTAAGTAGAAAAATTCAAGTCACAGAAATCTTAGGGATGGAGGAGGGGCAGAAGTTTGCTTTTAGTGATAGATTTCATCACTGAAAGCATCTAGCTGGCATTCTGACTCACACCCATTAACAATAATTCAGAATCTGCTACAGCCCAATTCTTTGAGGGTCAAGGCCACCATCTGTGAACATGAATCCTACTCTAGGAAAAGAGGGAGATGCCCAATAAGAGAGTTTTGTTAATAAAAAAAAAGGAGTTGAATGACATATTTCTAAGTTTGACTTTGGGGTGGCTAAAATGACTTCAATTATAGGTCACTAACCAGAGGAGTGAACCTAAGTGTCTGTTACGAACTAAGCAAACGCATTGGTTTTGAATCCTAATAGTTTTACTTCCACAGCAGGCTCGTAATCCTGCACTTCTGATTGGCCCGCAGTTAGCAGATCGTGATTGGTCATCTCTGGCTAATCTGATTGGCTGACAGCGGGTCGCCGCCGATTGGACGCTTCCACCGCGGCAAACTTGAATCATTGGACATTGTGACAGCAGCCAGCTCTATAAAAGGAGCTGCTGCTGCCCAAGCGTTCATTTCTTTTCTGAAGTCACTAATAAAGAGTTGAGTCACTATTCGATGCCTCGTCTCCGTTCCTTGCGCCCACTCCTCCAGATCTAACAGTGTCAGTGTGATTTTCTTAGGAAAATTATTTCTATTGAATGTAGTCATTCTTCAAGTGTTGCTGAAGAAACTCTTGCCTCTAAAAACAGTGCTGGTGGTGATGATGGACTTTTAACTTCCATTCTAAAATATGCTGCTGATGAATTCTGACAGGCCTACATTTGGGCCTGAGGAAAGTTGGCAATTCCTGAAGAATAGCAGAAAAGGGTGCAAGTACACACTGCACATTTTTCATTCATTTTGCCTAACTTGTGTTCCTTTAAGTGGTCTGCTGTTGTCTTTTGATGTGGCAGTGCCAAAAAAGAATTATGTTATAATGGGGAGCCATAGCACCATAACGTCTTGAGCCAAGTCAGGTTTAAAGCTTCATTTTTGAAGGCTGAGATTCTTATTATTGGATTATGCCCTACCTGATTAGAATAGAATAGAATAGAATAGAACAGAACAGAACAGAACGGAACGGAACGGAATGGCATAACAGAGTTGGAAGAACCTTCTAGTCCAACCTGACTGAAAGGAGTAGAAAATGTGAGAAAACTGGATCAATACACTAATTTTCATTCTGTATTATGTTGTGATCTCTGCCAGCAAGCCACAATATTGGTTATCCATTTTTGGCTTATCTTGAGGTATGAACCTACCCCTTATGGCATATTATCTGTGTTGTGAATCAATAAAAGTGAATAACCTAAATGCAAATTAGGGGTTGAAAACCTGCACACTTGATTGGTCCTTATACAACAACTTGGGATTGGGCCAGAACCGGTCCCTGATTGGTCACTTTTGGGACTGTCCTTATTGGTCAGTAGTTGGAACCCGTTGCGCATTTTCATTGGTTAATAAGGCAGCAGCTAACCCTATAAAAGGGTTATTGCTGCCCATAGCATTGCTCTGTTCCATTCTGATTCCTGTTATTATTAAAGAGTTGAAGTCACTGGTCAGATGTCTGGTCTCCTTATTCTCCAAACTTAACACTGGCGACGAGGATGGGATACGGAGACCGAAGAGCTGACTAAACCTACAGAGCAACCTACAGAGCACGTGGTCAAACACGCACCATCAACGGCAACATGGCCAGCGGTGTCATACCACCCGCTCCATTCAATCCAGAGACCGAAGACTGGGAGGCCTACATGGATCGGTTCCAGATGTTTCTGGAAACTAACAATTTGAAAGATGCAACAACCGGCAAAAAAAGAGCTATCTTTCTAACGCATTGTGGGCCAACCGTGTTTAAAATGGCAAAGTCGCTTGCCAAGCCAGCAGAGGTAAAAGAAATGGACTGGGACGTCCTCGAGCCGTTACTACGGGCTCACTACGCGCCCTCCGTACCAACCCTAGTAAGAAGACACGAATATTACCAGAGGGATCAACGGAAGGGTGAAAGCCTTGCCAATTACATCGCGGACCTCCGGAACCTAGGAGGCCTCTGCGGGTTCGCCAACTTGGAAGAAGCCCTCCGGGACCGCCTGGTTCTGGGCCTAGAAGACGGCGCTATCCAGAGCAAAATTATGGCTAAGGGGGACATCAGCCTCACCGATGCCCTTAAAGAAGCCTCGGCAGCAGAGGCGACAAAGAAGTCGGCAGCCCGAATGCGCCGCACCAACGCACCGCTACGTAAACTCGCCACCGATACCTCGCCTCGCTCAGAGAGACACCCGGTATCAACTCACCACGAAGACCTAGAGTCCCCGTCCGACAGCGATGAGGAAGAGGTCAACCGACTGCGAACGGAGCGAGATCAGTCCACACAACACTCCTTTCGACCGTGTGCCGGTTGTGGATCCAATCACCCACAATCCGGCTGCAAATTCCTTGACGCACTTTGCCGCCATTGCAGGAGACGCGGTCACATCGCAAAGGTTTGCAGGAGCAAACAGAACTCCAAACCCCGACAGGCCGAATTCCAGTCTTCAGGATTCTTCGGCATACACCGAGAAAAATTGAACCACTCCTACAGAAACAAGCCGTCCACCACGTCCACCAGGCGTGAAGAAACCAGGCGGGAAGAGACCCACCAAACAATCACCATAGGCCACGCTACATCCCTTGATGCCGGGAAAATCCGAGTAAAGGTCGCCATCGAAAACAAACCTTGCGTGATGGAGGTAGACTCGGGATCTTCCTCTCGATGGTGTCGTGGAAAACGCTCCAACAGCTCCTTCCAACGATTCGCCGCCAAGACCTTAACCTCAGAGGGTTATACTCAAAGACTATCAGGGCAACCGAATTCCCGTCGCCGGGTCCCGCAGATTCCAGGTCTCATTCAAGGACTGCACCGTCGCACTACCACTGACTGTCGTGGATCGAGACAGGCCTAGTCTTCTAGGCCTGCAATGGTTCAGGCCACTCGGAATCACTGTAGCCGGAGTCCACAAGGCCGAAAGCGTCGATTGGGAGGAAGCACTCGTGCAAGAATTCCAAGACGTTTTCGCGAACGGACTAGGCAAGTATAAGGGGACCCCAATCTCATTTAACTTGAACCCTGAAATAGCACCCATCCGCCTTAAGCCGCGTCGGGTGCCATTCGCCTTAAAGCCTAAAATCGACGAACAACTTGATAAGCTGATAGCGCAGGGCGTACTGGAACCCACCGACCACGCCCGTTGGGAAACCCCGATAGTGATGCCTATCAAGCCTGATGGGTCCCTAAGAATTTGCGGAGACTACCGGGCCACTTTAAACCACGCACTGCAGCAAAGTGCTTATCCAGTACCGGTAGTGCAACACTTACTCCATTCTCTGGGCGGCGGGAAAGTTTTCGCCAAACTAGATTTAGCCCAGGCGTATCAACAATTGCCTGTAGACCCAACCACAGGCGAGGCGCAAACATTTGTAACACATAGGGGCGCATTTAAATGCAACCGGCTCCAATTCGGAGTAAGCGTCGCTCCTGGAATCTTCCAGAGCTTAATGGAAAGGTTGTTACAAGGGATAAAAGGCGTTGTCCCATATTTCGACGATGTACTCATCGCCACACCTAACAAAGACATCCTAGAAAAACGACTCAGAGAGGTTTTACGAAGATTCCAAAATGCAGGCCTCAGAGTAAAAAAAGATAAATGCCACTTATGTACCGAAAAAGTAGAATTTTTGGGATACCTCCTGGACAGCCAAGGAATTCATCCCACCGAAGACAAATTACGAGCAATTAAAAAGGCACCCACTCCTAGGAACAAGGCAGACCTACAGGCGTTCCTTGGACTTATCAATTTCTATAATGTGTTTTACCCCACAAAGCAACAGTAGCTGAACCATTGCATAGACTATTAGACAAAAAGCAACGTGGGTTTGGGGACAACGGGAACAACATGCTTTCCAACAAATAAAGAAATTGCTAACTTCTGATTCAGTACTTATGCAGTACAACGAGACTCTGCCGCTCACTATCACGTGTGATGCATCACCTTTGGGGTTGGGGCAATTCTGGCCCACGTGTTACCAAACGGAGCAGAAGCCCCCATTGCTTTTTTTCGCGAACCTTAGCTAAAGCTGAATGAAATTATAGTCAGCTGGACAAAGAAGCTTTAGCTATTGTTGCTGCAGTTAAAAGATTTCACGAATATGTTTATGGCCGTGCGTTTACAATAATCACTGATCATAAACCGCTACTGGGGATCATTGCGGTAATAAACCAACCCCGTATATATTGTCCCCCAGAATGACCCGTTGGTCTGAATTCCTGGCGGCCTACAACTACACCTTGCAACACCGCCCGGGAAATCGATTCTCCACGCCGATGCATTGAGCAGAACACCGCTCCCAGACGCTGTTGTGGATCCAGCCCCAACCCTCTCAACACTACAGATTGAAACTCTACAGGCACCACCCTTGACGGCTAGAGACATTGCTTTTGAAACGAAACGTGACCCAGTTCTGCAACACATACTACGCTGGGTTGAACGGGGGTGGCCGACGGACCAAATTGCACCTGAATGGGCGCCTTTCAAAGCCCGCCAAACCGAGCTGTTTTCCCAAAAAGGCTGTATCTTGTGGGGCGATCGAGTCGTAATCCCTGACAAATTGCAACAGACTGTGCTGGCGGTATTGCATGAGGGACATCCGGGCATTGTGCGGATGAAATCACTCGCACGCAGCTACGCTTGGTGGCCGGGAATCGACAAAAGAATCGAGGCCTGGGTCGCTACGTGCCAACGTTGCCAGGACGTCAGCAACGCCCCACCGAAAGCAAGCCCAACCGAATGGGAAACACCGAGGGGACCGTGGTCCCGTATTCATATTGACTTTGCGGGGCCTACCAAAGGTCACACTTTCCTGATTTCTGTCGACGCCTATTCCAACTGGCTCGAGATTCATCAAATGCACACAACTACAACCGACTCAGTTATTAATAAATTAAACAGACTATTTGCCACGCACGGGTTTCCGGACGTGTTGGTCTCGGACAATGGCCCGCAGTTCACTGCATTGCCCTTTGAACAATATCTGGCTGATCGGGGCATCCGCCATGCGCTGACTCGCCCGCGCACCCTGCGGCGTGAATGGACGTGCAGAACGCATGGTACAATTTGTGAAAAAGACCCTGCATAAAATGGAATTTGGCAACATCGACGAGAAAATCAATCGAATCCTCTTATTGCAGCACATCACGCCCACAGCGTGACCAACAAAACACCCGCTGAACTTCTTATGGGGCGGAAAATACGATCGCACCTTGACCGGCTCCACCCGCTTTGCACCAGAAAAACCTTTCGGCTCCAGCAGCAAATGCTGGGAATTTAAGGTAGGCGATTTAATCTTTGCCAAAAACTTTTCCGGCGACCCGTTATGGATACCCGCAACCGTTACCCACCTCACCGGGCCTAGATCTTACCGCCTGCTAACAGACGATGGGAGGGTGTGGAAACGCCACATAGACCAACTCCGATCGAGATTATCACCCAGCGCCATGACTTCCCGGTTCAACAACTCAAGGGGAGGGAGTATCGAGGAATTGACTTTGATACAACTAATAGCGGGTCAACGGGAGCCCTACAGCCCAGCGAAGCACCGGAACGTGAAGCGGGAGGGAGTTGATGTCTTCAGGGAACTTTAATACAGGGGAAAACGAACTGCAAAACCCTCAAGAAACACGCAGCAGCAGAGACATCCACAGTGAATGCAGCACGGAATCGCCGTGCAGCGAAATAGAACTTAACAATGGTCATCCAAACGCTCCACCGGAACCGGACATTGGACAAAACCCGTGGAGCCTCGGAATCATCCAGGCAGACCAAACGGCCTGCCTATCTTGAGGATTTTATCACAGCTCCCCTCAAACGGAACCCAAGGGGGAGGGGTGTTGTGAATCAATAAAAGTGAATAACCTAAATGCAAATTAGGGGTTGAAAACCTGCACACTTGATTGGTCCTTATACAACAACTTGGGATTGGGCCAGAACCGATCCCTGATTGGTCACTTTTGGGACTGTCCTTATTGGACAGTAGTTGGAACCTGTTGCGCATTTTCATTGGTTAATAAGGCAGCAGCTAACCCTATAAAAGGGTTATTGCTGCCCATAGTATTGCTCTGTTCCATTCTGATTCCTGTTATTATTAAAGAGTTGAAGTCACTGGTCAGATGTCTGGTCTCCTTATTCTCCAAACTTAACAATCTGCAAATCACAATGGTTTAAAAATCTACTTTTAGCATAACGTGTGAATCCAGCTTATGTCTAGCTAGCATAGCATTCTGCTTCCAGGAACAGACTCCCAAAGCAGATTTAATCAAATACAGTGTTTGTCTTGAGTTTTTGCAAATTAGAAATTCACTGCTCTGGAAAACGTGGACTTACTAGGTTACTTGGGTTTTAGGAAAATGAAAACAGAACTGAGTTGAGAAAACATATTTTTTACTAAATCAGTTTGGAGCAGACTTGTGTTCTTTTCTAAATTCCAGACAGCAAAACATAAAAATATGCTTTATAATTTTTTATTGGGAGAAAAATGACTGTTTCATTTTAAGTGGACTGGAAGAACACCAGAAATAATGGCTCTTTTATGATGCGAACTGGACAGACATGAATGGCAATATAATTTCCCCGTGGGCCTTGAAAACTAAATGCAGCTCTAGAGAAGAAGAAAGGGCTTCTTTCCATTACGACGTTCCAAGAGTGGCAGTGATGACCACAAATTCCCTTTTCTAATAAATTCTCAGGGCCCTGCTTTAATAAACATCACATGTCTGGCAGATTTGATTTCCTTAAAGATCTTTTCCCTCCCTTCCTACTACCCCAGTTTTTTCCTGAATGAAATAGCCAAGAAAAACTGGGTCAGGCATGAATCTGCAGGTGATGAACCCCAAAGCTGTGTTCCTGTCATGTTTGAGACCTGGATTTTAAGGTGCTCGTTTTTGTTCTTTTAAAAGCCTCCTGCCATTGATCTTAATTTTTTTCAAAAGAATTCAGAGGCTTTGAAATGGCACTGGCACTTTGCTAGTGAAGAAAATGGATTGTTCAAGAGGTCACCATAGGAGATTACTAGACTAAGCCTGAGGGAGAGTTCAAACATGTAATCAATCATGAGTCCCTGCATGCCCACAAGAGATCTAAGTCCAGCCCACCTTCTTATCTCTCCTTCATTTCCCTTGGTCCTTAGTAGTTCAGATTCTTGTAGAAAGCTTAAGGCTGCAATAAATCTTTATACTCATTTGAACTGCCTAAATCTCCAGATTTCCCTGGCACTTGACAGTTACCACCTAGCTGTGTCTGTGTGGCTTTAATATGGTATACACAGTTATAGTATCCATCTGGACTGGCTGGGGGTGGGTGGGTGGGTGGAAATGATCAGCACTGTATTTTACTGGTTCTCTTCTTCAGTGATAGGTTTCAGTTGGTGTTGATGGGTTGGTTGGTTAGTTCAGTTGGTTCCACCTTCAGCTTCTAAATTGTGGAGTCCTACAGGTTTGATGTTATCTCTGTTCCTACTGCTGGGTGAGGTAATCTGTAGCCATGGTGTGACATATAAACAGGATGCTGATGGTACCCAGATGTATATCTTTGCCCCTGGTGAAGTAAGCAATGCTGCCAAACATCTTGTCTTGGTGCCTGGAAGTTCTAGGGCAGTGGTGTGAAACTCATATCATCACAGCAGCATCATGTGACTTATTGTAACTTTCCCCCCCTTCGCTAAACCAAGTGTGGGCATGTGTGTGATGCATCTGGCCCATGGGCTGTGAGTTTGACAGTCCTGTTCTAGGGGTTTGGATTAGGAATAACAGGCTACAGCTCAACCTGGCAAGACTAAATGGCTTTGGGATTTGGGGCCATCTTTGTTTTTGAATTAGGTCACATTTCACCAGAAAAGACCTGGTGCACAATCTGGGGGTTCTTCTGGATGCACAATTCTTGCTCAAAGAATCGGAAGTTGTCATGACTTGATGAGTTTTTGAAGTTTTAAGTTGTGCATCAATTGTATCCATTCCTGGATCAGGGGGCTCTATGCTCAGTCACTCATGCCCTGGTTTCCTCTAAGTTTAGATTACTATAATGTGCTCTACATGGAGCTGTCCTTGTAGAGCAGAGGTCTTCAAACTGGGCAACTTTAAGACTTGTAGACTTCAATTCTCAGAATTCCTCAGCCAGCTTTGGAAATATACTATAGTGCAGCCTCCTTACTTTGGTTGAAAGAGTGGGTAAACTTGTCAAATAAAAGAATCCTATTCCACGACTTACAGAGGGGGTGGCACGCATTTTTATGGGACACTGGAAAAATCAAACAGAATTATTTCCACAGACATATTGGAATAAAAAAAAAAACATTATCCAAAAATCCCAATCTGGATCTCAACGATGGAGGCGATGATACATCCAAATAATTTAGATCTTAACAAAATGATAAAATACAAAGACCTTCTTCAGGCACAAGGAACTTTAAAATCATCATCTCTAAGAACAAGGGCTACAAGTAGACTGGTGGGCTTACCTGCAAATTCAAAATAGATACAGTCAGGATAAGAAAATTTTTGGAATTTATGCTAAGCCACAACAATTAGATAAAATCCTATTAGGTCCAGATAAAAAAATATAACTAAATTTTATAATTATTTATTAGAGATAGAATTAGAAGAGGAAGTAGTCAAAGGCAACATGATAGCTTGGAGCAGAAACATAGGACGTAGCATTACATTATTAGAATGGGAAAAGGTCTGGACCAGGAATAATAAAATTACAAAATCAGCAACATATAAAGAAAATGCCTATAAAATGTTTTATAGATGGCGCCTCTTGCCCTCGAGAATAGCGAAGATGTCTCCTATCATGAATCCGAATTGCTGGAAATGTAAAAAGAAACACAGAACATTCTTTCACATGTGGTGGTCCTGCACTGAAGCCCAAAGATACTGGCATAGAATAAAAAAATGGTTAGAGGAAAAGATTATTTTGAAGAATTAAATAAAATTGTGTTGAAGTATATATGGCAAGGTAAGAAAGCGAGAATAAAATTAAAACTTTGACAAGATGCTAGAACTAGAGGAGGATTTGGCCTTCCTAATTGGGAGTTGTATTACCAAGCTGCAAATTTAATGTGGGTCAAAGAATGGATAACATTAAGAAAGACTAGATTGTTGACATTAGAAGGACATGATTTATTATTGGGTTGGCATGCTTTTCTGTGGTATAAGGGAACTAAATCGCAGGGCTATTTTAGAAGGCATTATATACGGGAGTCTTTATGGCTGAACTGGGAGAAAATTAAGAGACAATGCTATTTGAAAATCCCAGTTTGGTTATCAACTATTGAAGCTTTTTCTTATCCTATAACATTTAAGAAGGAACAAAGAGTTAGATATGGGGAAATATTGGATAAAAAGGGTAAACTTAAAACGATGCAAAATCTAGAAGAACAAGGTATAAAGATGAATTGGTTTTTATATGCACAAATACACTCAAGGTATCTTAAAGATTCTAAAACAGAGGGATTTTATGATAAATTGACTGACCTAGATAGGATTTTGACAGGTACTGATGAAAAAGTGATCAAAAAATTATATAGTTATTTGCTGGAAATTAAATTAGAGGAAGAACAAGTTAAAGAAACAATGATTGCTTGGGGGAAGAATTTTGGATATGGGATTGATTTAGAGAAATGGCAAAAATTGTGGTCTCAAAATTATAAAATGACAATGTCAACAGCATATAAAGAAAATTTGTATAAGATGTTTTACAGGTGGCATTTCCCCCCGACAAGAATAGCAAGAATGTTCAAGAATAAATCTGAACAATGCTGGAAATGTCATCAGATACCTGGCTCTTATTACCATATGTGGTGGACTTGTGAGGACGCTAGAAAATATTGGACTAGAATTCGCATATGGTTGGAAAAAATGACAAAGAAACATATAGATTTGAAACCAGAGATTTTTTTATTGGGAATCTTACCTGATACATATAATAAAAATTTGAAGTATTTGATTGTAAATGTATTAACAGCGGCTAGGATTGTATTTGCTAAAAATTGGAAGAGCGAGAAAATACCGTCAGAGGAAGAAATTATTAAGAAAATATTGGAATGTGCTGAAATGAGTAGATTGACATTTGAAATTAGAGAACAAGAAGATAAACAATTCTATGAAGTTTGGGACCTTTTCTATCAATGGCTAGATAATAAAATATAATAATAGAATATTTAGAAACTTAGGAAATAATGAATAATGAATATATACTTCTTTTTTTTTCTTTGATAGTATCTTTATAAAATTTTATTAAGATAGACTTGGTATGACTTTATGATTTGTTATAAAATAAATTAAGTAAATTATAGTTATCTCGTTAAAGTATGAATTAATAAAATTATAGTCAAATGATTGTTTAATAATGATATCAGGCTATATAATTGTTGATTGATAATATGAGCTATTATGTAACATAACTACAATGGAGACTATGAAATGGATGCACACAAAAAAAGTGATAAACCAACCGATACACTGTCTGTAAATTCATGAAGGAGGAGGATGCTTTTATGTTTTATGTTTTATGTGTTTTTGTTCGTTGTTAAAATCAATAAAACTTTTTCTCAAAAAAAAAAATGTTTAGGGGAAATAACGGCGGAGCAAATTGAATTAAAACCAGAATTCTTCTTATTGGGGATATTTAATAGACAATTTTCTAAAAAAGCCAAATATATAATACTGCACATTCTCACTGCAGCCAGAATAACCTTTGCACTGTGTTGGAAACAAGCCGACATCCCAACAGAGGAAATGGTCATTTGGAAAATAACAGCCTGTGTAGAGATGGATAAATTAACCTTAGCACTCAAGGAAAAAGAAACATCAGAATATTATAGAAGCTGGGAATTTTGGTATGACTGGATAGAACAAAAATAGAAAATATATTAGTAAATACTGTAAAATGCAAAAGAGGTAGTAATTATATATTTGCAATAAGATGTATTTGTAAATATGTCACCAATACTGATAACAGATAAGGAACCATAGACTGTCGATAATAGAATTGCTAGTTTTTAATTGTTTTCTTTTTCTTTTCCTTTTTTTCCTGTGTGTTGTGTATGTGTTTGTTTGACATTTTGGTTGTATAATCAATAAAGTTTGTTTTTTTTTAAAAAAGAACTCAATGGCTGAGTTTATACCACATGCCAAGCTAAAATGTGGTCATTTAATTTGTAGCTCAGACTATTGTGCAAAGAGATCTAGAATGCTTTGCTTATTTATAGTTCAGCACATTGTAATAACTGCAGGCAGCTTCATTAAGTCCATTCACCATCATTTAGGGATCTGAGTTTATTTTTTAAAAGACAAAGTGATAATGTGCCATCTATTTAGGTTGATGCAAAGCATGGACAGCAGCAGGATCGATGTCTCAATATATGCTAAACTGAATTTATTTATTTTTAAAAGGAGTAGGGGTAAAAAAAAAACCTCAACAGATTGGAGATGACATTTAATAAGTAATTCTACCCATTCCCCTTATTTTCTTTGCAAATCCACATCCAACTTGTATATGACTAGAACTGCTTACCATTCTCTTGTATTTTTCTGATGTGGGGGTGTCCATAGGATATTGTCAGCAAGGTTAAGATGTTTTCATGTACAAATATAAAAATGGGAGGACCTTCGATCACATTGTTGTGGCCAAAATTTTTGATTTTTTTAAAAAACCGTACCCTGAGAACATCTCTGCTCCATTTAAGTCTGTTCTCTGGATGACTTTTATTTGAATAATCTCAACAGGTATGAGAATTCTAATCTGAAATTTAGAGTGTAGCAATGCCTGTGTTTGAGTCAACTAACACCTAGTTAATCATCATAAAGTTATTGCTCCGTTGTTTGACTGGAATTAGTTTCCCCCTATAAACCAAGACAGCACTGATTCAAATAAATCACAGCCAATTGTGTGTGCATGTGTGTGTTTGAATGTGTAAATTGATGCTGTTAGTATAAACAACCACATTTCCCAGTGGGATCAACAGATTGGAAATCCTACTTATCTTTGCATAATGATTATTTACCTATTGTAGCACAGGTAGTCATCAATTTATGATCATAATTGAGTCCAAAATTTCTGTTGCTCAGCAAGACAGTTGTTAATAGAATATAGAATAGAATTCTTTATTGGCCAAGTGTGATTGGACACACAAGGAATTTGTCTTCATGCAAATGCTCTCAGTATACATAAAAGAAAAGATACATTCGTCAAGAGTCAAGAATCTTAAGATACAACACTTAATGATAGTCATAGGATACAATAAGCAATCAATTCATAAAGTGAATTTTGCCCTACTTTATGATCTTTCTTTACACATTTGTTAAGTGAATTACTTCAGTTGTTATGTTAGTAACACAGTTGTTAAGTGAATATGGCTTCCCCATTGACTTTGGTTGTCAAAAGATGGCAAAAGGTGACCACATGAACCCAGAACACTGCAAGCATCATAAATGTGAGTCAGTTGCCAAGTGTCTGAATCTTGATCACGTAACAATGGGGACGTTTCAACATTCATAAGTGTGAAAAAAATTATGACACATTTTTCAGTACAGTTGTATTTTTAAATGGTCACTAAATGAACTGTTGTAAGTCGAGGACTACCTGCATACCAACTATGCTGCACTACCCTGATAAAAGTAGCTGAACCAAGTCAATTGTGGTTTGTTCAATCAATCACAGTTAAAAATGTAATATGATCTTTAGCTTAATGTGTTATCTGATCCCATTTATAACCTAAGGATTAATGTCCATGGTCAAGCAATTTCATGATTCATTGCTCCCTTGAATCTTTCCTTTGCATGTAACTTGCTCATTAAAGGTCGTAGACCAAGAACTTATCAAAAGCTTTTTGACAGCTGAGTCAAAAGGTCCTACAACCTTTCTGGCATTGTTCTTCCTTGGTGCTTGTTTTGTGTTATCATTTTACCTCTTGATTATGAAAATGAGCTCCAGTATCAGGAAGAGTGTCATTTGTGTGTATTTTTCAAGATCATGAAAAACCATGTAAGCTACATATTATTTTAAAATTGTAGTGAGTAGGATAATTGGAAATGGTAATGAAGAATGATAGCAATTGCAAAATAAGCAGCATTTTACTGTATAAAGAAGAGTTGGGTGAACTCCATAATGAAAAATAATAATAATAACATTCTACAAGGATGCATAACTTGCAATCTTCTTGATCTTGGATGTCACAATATTTAAATGTTTAATACTATGGGGGAAGATTAATTATATGGGGGATAATTATATTAATTGCATTTAACTAGTTTAATTTTGACTTATTCATTTAGCACGAGCCATTTTTTGAAGCATGATACTTGTTGGAGTATGTATAACAGTTTATTGGATTGTGGAGCCCTTGGTGGTCTTTAAGCTTAGTCATTTGCTGGCAGACATTTCATTACCCAATTAGGTAATATCATCAATGTATTGGATCCCTTGTAAAATTCAGTGAATGTGATGTGAAGATCACAAGATAAAAGCCCTATCTGGAAGTAACCCACATGTAGTAGTACTGACCATGTAAGTCCAGCAGAATCAAATTCAAATGATATTTCCTAGAATATCCATTTGCTGCTTTCCTCTTATCACTCTCTTACCTAGTCTTTGCTCCTACTACTGGTCCTATAAATTCCAGAACCAAAGAAAGTTGCATTCTGGCTGCTTCTATATATTGCAGTAAATCATAGTTTACAGGCCACAATGTTTGACTTTAAACAATGCATTAAACCAGCACTAAACTGCCTTATGAGTTAGGACAATGTGTGAACCCAGTGGTTGTATTTATGCAACCCATGAAGCTATTGTAAAAAGCGAACAATCACACACACAATAATTTCTCTCTGTAACAAAGTTCATTTCAGACTAGGAATGGGACTCTTATTTAAAATTGGAATTGTAGCTATTCTGTCTCAGTATTTTTCCATAAGAGAAATCCTGCTCAGCACGTATACCTCTCAGAGCAAAGTTCACTAAACTGACAGGAAAATAACTGACAGGAAGAAGCTAAGTTGATAAGATTAACACAGAGGTCTGTGTCAGATAAAAGATGTGTATTCGGTCAGAAAGTTCGTTACTTGTGTCACGTAAGCCTGGACTCAAAGATAAAGTTTGTAACTTCTTTGTCTTTCTGTAATCCCTCACCCCCCTTCTTTGATTCAGCACAAATAAAAGAGGACAGCGTAGAGCAAGCTGGCAGCCTGAACAATCCATCTGTCTCAGGCTCAAATGGGACAATTCCATCTGCCCCAGGCTATACGCTGTCTCACCTAAAGATATCTTCGTCTTGTGTTCTTTTTTCTTTTAGCTTTGCAATCACTCTTGCGAGAGTCCCTCAATCACCCTGGCTAGGGTTCCGCTGCTCAAACTCACCCTGGATAGGGTCCTGCTTTTGCCAAACTTCGCCCTTGCGAGGGCTTCTCTGTATCTCACCCTTGCGAGGGTCCCGTTCTGAGAGGAATTCAGCAATCAACCTGAAGATCTAAACAACAGACCGGTCGCTCGACGCGACAGCTGGGGGCTCGTCCGGGATCCCTTGATTCGTCTGGGATCTCTTCGATTTTCAGGTTCCAAGGTGTGACTTCTGGCTAGAGGTGCATCGCCTTCACTCCCATTCTACGCACCTGGCATAGGTTTCGTACGAACGTAAGTAATGGGCTCCTCACTTTCTCAAGTTTCGTCAGGGCACAGGGACGAACTTTATAGTCTAGTGAAGAAGGCTAATTCCTTTCAGAAAATTAATGGTACAACTGTGTACCCAATTTCGAAGAAATCTTTAAATAAATTTATAATTTATATTGAGGCACACTGTCCAGCCTATCCATCTGCTGGAACTCTTAGCCATTCTCAATGGGAAAAATTAGGAAAATATTTACATGAAGTTCCCAGAGCTCCCATGGATATACTTATCTCTTGGAGAGCAATAATGGCTGCCATAACAATTGTTTATCCATCTTCTAGTCTTCCTGAAAATTCTTTTTCTCCTGTTTCCTCTGATTCCCCTTCTTCTAATTTAAAAACTTCCAAGCCTCTTGCAGCTCATTTTGATACAAATTCTTCCTTACCATCTCCTTATCCTGACATTTCTTCCCCTCCTCCCCCTCCTCCCTACAACCCACCTCACATTCCTGATGTTAACCCTATCAACTCCACTGATTCTCCTGCCTCCTTGCCTGTTCGTAATACCTTTCAGAAGGCACTGATTAAAGGATTCTTTTCTCTGACATCTTCTCAACTTGCTGCTTGGCACAATGACTATCGCTTAGCAGTTCAATTTGTTGCAACAGCTGGCATTCCCCAAGCTGTTACCCTGGACCATCTTCTTTGTCAGGGAGCCATCCCGTACTCCACAGGATGAGATTCAGATGGGGGCAGGGGGTTATCCCATCATGAGAAAGGTCCTTCTCAACCTTCTTTGTCTTTTAACAAAATTCTTCAAGGACCCCACAGATTTTTCATTCTTATTCTCAATGTGTTCCATCTTAGAACAAATCATTTAACTGTCTTTTATAACTTCTCTGTTGTGTCTGTTCAACCTGTGGGGCCGTGATCTTATGTCTCAACTTAACACAAAATTCATTATTGATTAATGGAATCTTTTGCTAAAACTCTACTATGTGTCAATACTATGTAAATAATGTCTTGCTACTCTATTGTTCTGCTTTTCCACAATTTCTGATGTACTTGAAAAGACAAGAGTGGGAAGCTAAGATTGTTTATTGCATGTAGATTTGATGATAAAGATGAAGGAAGGAAATGGAAGTAGGAAGGAGAGAGATGGTTTGTGGATGTGTTGTTTGGAGGAAGGAAAGAGGCTTTGAAGAGGTCTCTGGAGTTAGCTGAAGGGATTGAAAAAGAGAAAGATGAGTTGGAAGACAAATTGAGAAGAATGTGTATGTCTGTGAATGCAATGAGGGAATTCTGGATGTTTGTTTGAAAGTAAACAAGAAAGTAGCAAAGAAAAAAGAAATGAGAGGGCGACCCCTAGTGGGCTGCTCTTTTCAGAGAACATAGATTGATTCCACCAAAATATCAGAGAAAGGGAGGGGCAATACCAGCCCATCGCTTTTCTGAGTAAAACTCTCTAATGAAACTTTTTTTACAGCTTCAGACACTGCTGAAAAAGCGAGGGAAACCTTTATTTGTAGCCCATATCAGAAGTCATCAGCAATTGCCTGGATTCCTAGCAGAAGGCAATCATATGGCAGATGAGGCTTGTAAAATTATGGCCTCCTCTCCCCTTCTCCAACAGCTTTCACCTGGGGAGAGTCATGATTATTTTCATCAAAACAGGAAAGCCCTAGTGCGGCAATTTGGAATTACATATCAAGAAGCCACAGCAATAATTCAACAATGTCCAACATGTAGCTTGCAGGCCAAAGGTATCCCTGAAGGCGTTAATCCTAGGGGTACTCAAGCCTGTGATACATGGCAAATGGATGTCACTCATTATTCTCCCTTTACTCCCTGGAAATACATTCATGTATCAGTAGATACTTATTCAGGGTTTATTATAGCAACATTACAAAGAGGAGAGGCTACAAAAAATGTTATTAATCACTGTATTCGATCATTCGTAACGTTGGGATGTCCAAAAATTCTCAAAACAGATAATGGTCCTGCTTATGTCAGTTCTCCCTTTGCTGAGTTTTGTCATAGGTGGGCCATCACTCATAAGTTTGGCTTACCCTTCAACAGCCAAGGTCAAGCGATTGTGGAGAGAACACACTTAACTTTGAAACAAGCCCTTGATTGGCACTTGGGGAAAAAAGG
Organism: Notechis scutatus; assembly: GCF_049901735.1. NCBI lineage: Eukaryota > Metazoa > Chordata > Lepidosauria > Squamata > Elapidae > Notechis > Notechis scutatus. The sequence continues at coordinate 73,645,415 of NC_142010.1, forward strand.
CTCAGGCCCCCCGAACCTCCCGACGTTGCAAAATATCTTAAATGTTTGTCTGTACACTCTTAACTTTCTCAATCTTACTGGCTCTCCTCCCTCCACAGCGGCTTCTCGCCACTTCACTAAGCCAGTAGTTCCCTCTTCCCGTCCTCTTGTTTATTTCAGACAGCTTCCAGATCCTGCGTGGAAAGGTTCTGCACAGCTCATCACCTGGGGAAAAGGTTACGCTGCTGTTCAACTTCCTGATCGAGTGCTTTGGGTTCCTGCTCGCTGTGTCAGACCTTACCATGGCAAACCTGACTCTAACCCTAATCTTTCTTCTGATATCAATACTTCCTGTCTTTTCTCAATTTAAGGCATCTCCTGATGCTATTTTTGCTTTCCTTACTGACACTGTTACCTTTATTTTTAAAGATAATCTTCTTTCTGCATGTAATTATGTTTTCCAACACAATGGTAGTTTTCTTTCTCCTACTTCTGACATAACTGTTCACTATTACTATTCTCCTTGTTTAATATTTTTAACTATACATGTTACTCCACTTACTATAGGTTCTTATTCTTGCTTAGGATTTTTTCACAATCACACTTATTTCAATCACACTGTTCTATTGCTTTCAACTTCTTCAGTGGCATCTACTCCACTATCCTCTGTTTTACTTACATTGCCATCTCAAGCTAATTCTGAGACAACTTTTCCTGGAGATAAACTACGCTGGCATCTTCGTTGCTGCTTTCCACCCTGTGATGTCACCAAATGCATATTGCATCAATCATCTTCCTGGGTTCCTGATCGCTACAAACCACCTGTCGTGCGAAGACGATACCTCATCCCTGATGACATCCATCGCAAGACTACAGCTCTCATTCGAGCTCGCCATCTTGGGTATCCTGCCTTCATCGCTGACAACTCCATCTCTAAGCAGTCTGCATCTCATGCTGTTCCAAGATTTGGCTATCATCGCATTCCTCGAAGTATACAATCATCTTCTACAAATGAACATCAACCTCAAACTTATACCTGGACTATCCTTGATTTTCAAGGAAAAATTTTAAACACCACCACTAATTATACTAGATGGCCATGGTTTCCTCAGCTTTTCATGGATTTTGCTGAAATGGGAACAGGAGTAGAAAAATTTGCAGACAAAAAACTACAAGCTGACACATGGGACAAGCAAGGCTCCTGTTCTCCAGCACCTGCTGACAACTTTAGATTATATTTTTGTCCTGCTCATAGTACTGGTACTTCTCGTTCTGCCTGCGGTGGGGTAATTGACAGATATTGTAAAAAATGGAGTTGTGTATCCACAGGTCATATCTGGTGGGAAGCACCTACCAAAAATGACTATATTCATATTACCCGTGCTCAAGCACATCTTCCCTGCTCTCAATGGCCTTGTTGTGGACAGAGAATAAATCCACTCAGAATCACCTTTACTGCACAAGGAAAGACACTTGCAAGAAAACAATGGATGGTTGGGTTCACTTGGGGAGGACGTCAGTGGGATGGTCAAGGAGATGAAGGGAATATTTTTACAATTCGTCTTTCTATATCTATGTCTCATTATGATGTTGGTCCCAATCCTAATTTGAAATCAACCTTTCTACAAAAACACAATATCCAGGTGAATCCATTAGTACAGTTGGTTAATTCTTCTTACACATTGTTAGCAATTACACTTAATGATTCATCTAAAACTGATAGTTTGAATACACTTGACAATGAAGTTAACAATACTCAAAAAACAGTTAGCTTTCTTACATCCATCATTGAATCAAAAGATATTGTCAAAAAACCTTTGCTGGAATGGTACTCTGACCAAGAGTCAGAGGAAGAATTAGACACTAAAAATTCCTTTTCTCCCAAAGAAGTTTTGTTAACTCTGCCAAGTCATGATTTGGGGGATGAGGACTTTTTCTCGTATGAGTTGGTTCTGCAAGGCACCAACAAACTGAAGGGTTTGTTGCCACCTTATGGGACTACTCGGGAGGAGAAAGGACTCTACCTAGAATCATGAGCACAAAAAATAAAGAAAAGGAGGAATTGTGGCTATTCTGTCTCAGTATTTTTCCATAAGAGAAATCCTGCTCAGCACGTATACCTCTCAGAGCAAAGTTCACTAAACTGACAGGAAAATAACTGACAGGAAGAAGCTAAGTTGATAAGATTAACACAGAGGTCTGTGTCAGATAAAAGATGTGTATTCGGTCAGAAAGTTCGTTACTTGTGTCACGTAAGCCTGGACTCAAAGATAAAGTTTGTAACTTCTTTGTCTTTCTGTAATCCCTCACCCCCCTTCTTTGATTCAGCACAAATAAAAGAGGACAGCGTAGAGCAAGCTGGCAGCCTGAACAATCCATCTGTCTCAGGCTCAAATGGGACAATTCCATCTGCCCCAGGCTATACGCTGTCTCACCTAAAGATATCTTCGTCTTGTGTTCTTTTTTCTTTTAGCTTTGCAATCACTCTTGTGAGAGTCCCTCAATCACCCTGGCTAGGGTTCCGCTGCTCAAACTCACCCTGGATAGGGTCCTGCTTTTGCCAAACTTCGCCCTTGCGAGGGCTTCTCTGTATCTCACCCTTGCGAGGGTCCCGTTCTGAGAGGAATTCAGCAATCAACCTGAAGATCTAAACAACAGACCGGTCGCTCGACGCGACATGGAATGACTACTATTTTTGATTTTTAGAAAATGGAATTTGGAACAAGGCTTTTGGAATCGGAAGTAAAAAAAATACACAGCAAGGGGTCAGGAAAAGGAACAATGTGGTTGGTATGCTTGATCATTAATCCTTTGGAGTGGTTTAAGATATGATCATATAGGCAAAGATGTAAGGCATTACAATGCAACACTATCTTTTGAGTTGTCTACTCAAACTATCAAGTCAGGCCCTCCTTCTAAGCATTTAGTCATAGCATGGCTTTTGGAAACTTAATCAGGAAATAAATTAAGAAATAAATCTGAGTACATATGCATCTAATGTCCTTGGATTGGAAATTGCCCCCAAATGGTAGTAGAACATTTTTATTTGTTAAATTTATAGGCTGTCCACCTCACTATTGGAGCAACTCTGTTGTGGCTTATAATGACACATGAATGGGGGAAACAGCTTTCATTCAGTGCGGCTTTTCCTTTTTACTGTTCATCGTTCATTCCTTGATTTTATAGTGATTAATGCAGTAGGAAATTATCCTTTTTCTTCTGATCCAATCCGTTTCCTCCAGAAGCAAATTGCTCTATGGCCTCCATTTCCCACCCTCTTTCATTCTCGGGTGATTGGCAGTGAACTCCGGCCTTAGGAAGGAGAAGAGGCAGGGGCTGGAGTTTCTCTTTCCATCGTTCCTCCTGTACAGCTGACTGTGCTCTCTAGTGCCTGAAATGCCATTTTGCTAGACCTCATTTCTGCCAGCCTGACAGATTGGGTTTGGGTGTAAGTTTGCACTTAGGCAGCCTGGCTTGGCTCCTGCAGCAGATGCCTTGACATGTGATGGAATGAGGTAATGACCTGGTTTGGATTGTCTCCAAAAATCTCAGCCGAAAGAGAACTGCTGTGTCTCTGGAAAGTAATGTTCCGTGTCTCTGCTCCCTGACATTTATCAGTGTTGCTTTATAGCAAGAAGGTAACAAAATTAGCTCATTCCCCTTCCTCCTAGCGGCATTGTTCTCTAATAGGAGCAGCACAAGCTAATAATAGGCTGTGTGTATGTTTCAGTCTGTGCAAGAAATTAGGGGGTAATTGAAAAGATACCCATTATCATGCTAGAGTCTTTAAGATATCATAGCATTTCTTACAGTACTGGAAGCCCAACTCTGAAAGCAAGATGCTTTATTTTTAAAACTGTATCGTAATTGTGTATCTTTCTCCCAAGGCAGGATGGGGTATTTGATTCCTTCTTCTTAAAATATGAAGGACTGAATAGGGCAGCAGGAAACAGGCCTTACGATGATTCCAAGTCAGTCCTGCTGACAATCAAATCCTGAAAAAGATGACTGACAGTCACCCTGACTGAAACATGGGAGTTGAAGCTATTGCAAGTCATCCAATATGTTCCAGTCTGCCTTTTGCTTGGAAACAAGCCATTTAGCAGGCTATCGTAATGGGGAAGTAAACTGTCTGGGATAAAAGAGGAGAACCAGCAGACTAATATTAATTTTTCTTCTATTTGGGAGCAAGACTGCTGCCTAGCAGGAACACAGAGTATCAGCTGACTTTGATTTTTAGCTGCGAGGGATGTCTCTGTAATTATAGATCCCGCTGGTTGTGTTTGCAAAATACACTTATCCTGAATTGACTCAGTTACGTGGATTCACATAGTACACTGAACCATTCTTTAGCTCAGACTTGGGCATTTTACAGCCCCCAGGCCACATACCGTCCTCCTGAAATCAATTGGAAATTAGAAATCAAATGTAAGTAAGAATATAGCATGCATGCAATTGAACTGAATTAAGTCCAGCTTATTGGTTTTGTTCTGTCTCACTTGGGCATGATAGTTTGGCCCTCCACAACAGTCCCAGTTTCTCATAAGGCCCCTTGGGGAAATTAATTGCCCACCCCTAGAGTACTGCATCCAGTTCACCACATTATAAAAAAGATGTTGAGACTCTAGAAAAAGTACAGAAAAGAGCAACCATGATGATTAGGAGACTGGAGGCTAAAGCATACAACAAACGGTTGCAGAAACTGGGCTTGGCTAGTCAAGTAAAGAGAAGGACCAGGGGAGACATGATAGCGGTCTTCCAATATTTGAGGGGCTGCCACAGGGAGGAAGGGGTCAAGCTATTTTTTAAAGCGACTTTAGGCCAGACAAGGAATAATGGATGGAAACTGAACAAGGAGAGATTTAACCTGGAAATAAGAGAAACTTTCTGACAGTGAGAACAATCAACCAATGGAACAGCCTGCTCTTGGAAGTTGTGGGAGTGCCATCACTTGAGACTTTCAAGAAGAGATTGGACTGCCATTTGTCAGAAATGGTATAGGGTCTCCTGCTTGGGTGGGGGGTTCGACTAGATGACCTACAAGGTCCCTCCAACTCTGATTATCTGTTAAATCTGTTAAACCCCTAATTTAACCATTTTGGCTGGATTCTCACAAAACACTGAATCACAGAATAGACTATGCACCTTTAGCCTAGGGTTCCCATTGTATAGGATTGCAACCCTAAGCCACATAATGTTAACTCACTATATATAGGAGAGATATGCTCTTATCATGTAATTATATTTCAACATTTTTCAGATTAAGGAAACAAAACAAGGAATGATCTGTGGGAAGATGACAAGGTGGCAAAATGACAGCCCAACCTATGTCTTTATTTTAATGTGTTGAGCCTTGCCTTTATTCATATACTTTGATTTTTCATAAGAATGTTATGTTGTGAATGGGCTATTTCAATGTCAGCTAAAAATGCTCATTTTCTGCATAAAGTAAAACTTTATAAATAGAAGGGGAATTTGAACCCATAATATGTGTCTCCTTTGCATTTTTGTAATTAGACACTACATGTATTTAACATAAATTTAACATTATATTTGGGTCACCTTTCTGCAGCCAATTTAAAAAAAAAATTACTAAAATATGCTTTCTTGATAGAATGGATAGACTTGAGGAAAAAAAATGGTAATTAGCCAACATAATTTGGGGAAACTGCCCCAGGAAGATACCAAGATGCTATGCCTCTCCCTAAGAAGAGGTCCAAAACATCAAAATGATAACTGCAGTCATACATTGTTGACATATATAAAGAAGATGGTATATCAAACACATTGTGATTGCCATTTTGACTTTTTTGACCCTTTCTGCTATGGAGCTGCACCTGCTTTAAACTTTTTTGTGCCCTTTCTGACATGAAAGCAAAACTCAGTTCTTTCTCTGATGAAAAAGCTTCAGATTTGGTTTAATAAAAACTTGGCCTCTTTTATCAGTGGGACTCCATCAAGTGTTTTGTAAAACAACATTTCAGATTATTTGTGCTGCAGTTTTATTTCTCTAACACTGCCATCTGCCATCTAACCCATTTTATCATCTTGCAACATACTTGGAATACTTAAGGCAATGAGCCAGTTTTACAAGATGACACATGCATTTTTCAGGGAAATTGTCACAGATTTTGCAAATATGTCATGTGCCTTTAACCAAATATTTGATAAATATGTGCAAAACCAGAATGTTTTATCAGAAATCAACAAATTCGACATGGAAAACTGACAGCTATTCCTTAGGGTTCCTTCCATTTTATATATTAAAAAAACAAACGGATGGAGGCTGAGTCCTCCACATTGGTTAGGGCAGTGCATGGGGTTTGAGAAGCAGATGGAGCTCTACAAACTTGGCCTGGGGAGTAATCATACTCTCTAGAAGTCTATCTGTGCATAGGAGTCCATTTGCCTCCCCTGAGCAATGACTGCATATCAACAAACAAGAGGTTTCAAAGAAGGGACCAGACTAGACATCAGCAAGCACAAAAGCTTCATTCTGAGGTTGAGTATCATAGAGAACCACAGCAAAACAGAGCTGACAGAGGATATATCTACACTGCCTAATTGCCAAAATCAATCATATTTGAAGGGCAGAGATGTCCATGTTGTTATGTATTCACCCTTACCATTGCAAATATGACTTCTGGACACATTGTCTTGCTCTTTTCTCTCTTACATCACCTTGATGGCTCCTTTCTGTTTCAGTTGATGAACTTCTTTGGAAATGAGTAGGGTAGAGTAGAGTAGAGTAAAGTAGAATGGAATGGAACGGAATGGAACAGAATAGAATTCTTTATTGGCCAAGTGTGATTGGACGTACAAGGAATTTGTATCCAGTGGAAAAGCTCTTAGTGTGCATACAAGCCACAAGTGATAAATCATGATCATAATCATCATGATACATTCATCAGAACTCATAAGATACAACACTCAGTGATAGTCATAGGCAGGGGTGGGATCCGACAGGGTTAACTACCGGTTCGGTGATTTACCATGTGCTTCCCTGCACGCTGCGCACGTGTATAAATCTTCATCAGCTTGCTGCCTGGACAGCTGAGCAGTGCTGTGTGCAGGGAAGCAGCATTTGAAAAAGCACTTTTTTCCTACTTTTTCAACCGCAGCTGTGCCTCGCACGGCAGCTGAGGTTGAAAAAGCAGGAAATAAAGGTCAGGTAAGAGCCCGGGCGGGCAGGCAGGCCAAAACAGCAGCAGACATAGAACCGGTTCTATGTCTGCTGCTCTTCAGAGCTACCAGTTCTACAGAGCCGGACAGAACCAGTAGAATCCCACCCCTGGTCATATGATATACTAAATAAGCAATCAATACAAATCATAAGATAAGATACCAAATACAACAAGATACCAAATACAACAATTAACATAAATTGTAAGATACAAGCAACAAAGTTATAGTCATAAGAAGATATGGTAATAGGAAAGATGTAAAGGATAATTGTAATCCAGCCCTAATAGGTAGTTTGGCAGTGTTGTGGGAATTAGTTGTTTAGCAGAGTAATGGCATGGGAGGAGGGGACTGTCCTTGGGTCTAGTTGTTTTGATGTGCAGTACTCTATAGCAGGGGTCCCCAACCACCGGGCCGCGGACCGGTACCGGTCCGTGGAGCACTCTGTACCGGGCCGCAAAGAAAATAAAATTTAAAAAAATGGCGGCTTTCTTCGCCTTCGGTGAATGCTGCTGGGATCAGGGATCAAGGACACAAATGAAAGAAGGTGAGGGAGGAAGCAACCAAAGCCTGTCCTGCTCTCCGGCTCAGCGGCTTCGGTTTCCTCCTGCCTCGTTCCTCTCTCAGTCGCTCTCTCGCTCCTCCACCAGCCCAGGAAGAAACTGCTTCAAAGAAGCCGGGGGGGTGGCTTTTCCTGTCGCTGCAGCTCCTCTGAAGCGCCCGTTCACCCCCACCCCACCCGCCCGTGCGTGGTTCAATCCAGTGCTCCATTCTGCCTGCCTGCCTGCCTTCGTTTCTGGTTGATTCGGAGCAGCTTCGGCTGAGAATAATAACTATTCGCCTCTTTTTATCAGCCGAAGCTGCTCCAAAACAACCAGAAACGCAGGCAGGCAGGCAGGCAGGCAGAACGGAGCACTGGGTTGAACCGCGCGCGGGCAGGCGGGGTGGGGGTGGGGGTGAACGGGCGCTTCGGAGGAGCTGCGGCGACAGGAAAAGCCACCCTGCCGGCTTCTTTGAAGCAGTTTCTTCCTGGGCTGGATGTTAGAGGTCCATCGTAGCTCTGAATGATCCCTAAACAAGGACTACAGGAGCTTCCTAGGGAAAACACACTGACTAAATGCTCCTCATTCAATTCCTGTTTTCACCAAACAGAGATAAGAGAAACATCTGCATGAAATTTTGTAGCTACACAGCTGGGCAAGACCTAGAACTAGAGAGACTGCAGTCAGGTGTCTTTAATGCTAGTTGTAGGGTAAACATAAAGTTTTGGGAATGGAAAATAGAATCCCCCCGCCGCCGGTCCTTGAAAAAGTGTTTCTGCTTGAAACTGGTCCCTGGTACAAAAAAGGTTGGGGACCACTGCTCTATAGCATCATATTGAGGGAAGAAGTTGGAACAGTTTATGTCCAGGATGTGAGGAGTCTGTCTTTCTGGCTCATGCAGTCTTCTTTCTGGCTCATGCAGTATACCAGTCCTCAATGGAAGGCAGGCTGATAGCAATTTTTTTGTTCTGCAGTCTACATTCCATTAAAGTCTGTATCTGTCTTTTTGGTTGTAGTGCCAAACCAGACAGTTACAGAGGTTCAAATGACAGACTCAATAATTCCTTTGTAGAACTGTATCAGCAGCTCTTTGGGCAGTCTGGGTTTTCTGAGTTGGCACAGGAAGAACATTCTTTGTTGTGCTTTTTTGATGACATTTTTGATGCTAGATGTCCATTTTAAGTCTTGAGATATTGTAGAATTCAGAAACTTGAAGGTCTCTACTGTTGATACTCTGTATTGTAAGAGGTGGTATGGTAGAATAGGAGGGCTACTCCTAAAATCTACTATTATTTCTACAATTTTGAGTGTGTTCAGTTCAAGATTGTTCTGGCTCTCTGTTCAGCTGATGAAGTTCTTTGGGATAGACTAGTTTCATCAGGTCCCAGCTGAGTCAATGATTAGCATGGTCTCTACTCCTAAGGCTACCTTTGCCAGGGATGCTGCTGCATAGTACAAGAGTTATAACACATATCTTATATAAATAGAAGACTGATGGTTCACAAATCCAGTAGAATCCCACCCCACCCCCCTACATACAACACTGTTTTTCTTTCCCTCAGCTACCTACTTTACATGTTGTTGTCTTTTTACAAATTCACCTGTGTGTGATTTTCCCTGGCATTTTTTAAATAATATTCCAGCAGTGCATCATTTGAATTATGCAGACAATGACACTGCAGTAGTGTCTTTTTCTGTCTAATTTCTCTTTTCTGCTTCTTGTGATAGAATCATTTTTATAACAATGAACCAAGGGGATCTGGGAAATATAATTTTTCTAAAATTACTTATGTTTGTCAGGTGCACAGGGAAAATTATATTTTTCAGTATACCTGCTGCTTAGTTAACTATTAACAAAGGATTTCAAGTGCCAAGATAGAGAGAGGATTCTCTTTCTCCATTTGCTTCTGGTATCTCAGTATTCGACTCTTGGATACCTTAAGAAAAAAAAATCTTTTCATATTTCAAATGGCCTCTGAAGAGAATAGACTTGGGTTTTTTTTTTCCCCTAGTAAAGCTACTGTATTTATACATATATTTTAGGCTTTTTTCCCTTATATCTTGAATTGTCCCAAAAGTGCTTTTTTAAAAAGCAACTGGACTTTCTTGTTTTTGCTTGAAGACATTTAGCTTCTTATCCAAGAAGATTCTTCAGTTCTGAGTGAAAGTGGAGAATGGAAGAATTTATATTTGTTGCAGTCATTAGGTCATTAGCAGTCTTTACTGAGAGTCCTTGAGGCTACTTGGAGATTTATCTGTGCCCTCAGGGTCACCTGAATAGTGAAAATGGGTATAGAATCTTCTTTGAATTGCTGAAAGGACTGTGTTGTAAACAGGAGATAAATGGTGTCACATCCCTCCCCTCAGTTGAGAGAGGGCTGCTCAGTTAGAATTAGAATTCTTTTATTGGCCAATGTGATTCGACACACAAGAAATTTGTCTTAGTGCAAATGCTCTCAGTATACATAAAAGAAATGCTGATACAAGAGTCAAGAGTTAAGAATCATAAGGTACAACACTTAATAATAGTCATAGAGTACAGTAAGCAATCAAATCATACTAGGAAACAGTCAGTATAAATCATAAGGATACAAGCGACAAAGTTATAGTCATACAGTCACAAGTGGGAGGGGATGGGTGATAAGGAGTGACGAGAAGATTAATAGTAATAGTAGTGCAGACTTTGTAAATAGTTGGACAGTGTTGAGGGAATTATTTATTCAGCAGAGTGATGGTATTCAGGAAAAAAACTTTCCTTGTGTCTAGTTGTTCTGGGGTGCAGTGCTCTATGGCATCATTTTGAGGGTAGGAGTTGAAACAGTTTATGTTCGGGATGTGAGGGGTCTGTAAATATTTTCACAGCCCTCTTTTTAACTTGTGTAGTATACAGGTCCTCGACTGAAGGCAGGTTGGTAGTAATTGTTTTTTCTGCAGTCCTAATTATCCTCTGAAGTCTGTGTCTGTCCTGTTGGGTTGCAGAACCAAACCAGACAGTCATAGAGGTGCAGATGACAGACTCAGTAATTCCTCTGTAGAACTGGATCAGCAGCTCCTTGGGCAGTTTGAGCTTTCTGAGTTGGAGCAGAAAGAACATTCTTTGTCGTGCTTTTGATGACATTTCTGAGGTTAGGTGTCCATTTTAGGTCATGTGATATAATAGAACCTAGAAATTTGAAGGTCTCTACTGTTGATACTGTGTTGTCTTAGTATTGTAAGAGGTGATAGTATGGGAGGGTTTCTTCTAAAGTCTACCACCATTTCTACAGTTTTGAGTGTATTCAGTTCCAGATTGTTCCAGTTACACCATGAGGCAAGTTGTCTGTATGCAGATTCTTCGTTGTCTCAAATGAGACCAATCACTGTTGTGTCATCTGCAAACTTCAGTAGTTTAACAGATGGATCGTTTGAGGTGCAGTCATTGGTATATAGGCAGAAGAGAACTGGAGAAAGCACACAGCCTTGGTGTGTGTGTGGGGGGCTTGTGCTAACTGTACAGGTATCAGATGTGATTCTGCCTAGCTTCACCTGCTGCTTCCTGTCTGTTAGGAAGCTTATGATCCACTTACAAGTGTGTTCAGGTACTGCTAGCTGGTTTAATTTAGTTAGAAGAATGTCTGAAATGATGGAATGTCTGGAATAAATCTTAATATAGATGGCCTCTTTAATCCCTCTTTCAAAGCAGTGGCCCTTTCTGTCCAGAATGTGGACTTTGCTGTCTTTAAAAGAGTGGCCTTTGTCTTTCAAATGCAGCATTTTGTCCTGATGGGTTTGTTACCAAAATTGAATCCAGTTACCAATATTGTGCCATGCATTTGTGAAGTTGTTGTTTTGTTTTTCCAGTGTACATATCTGCACATGTCTCACTGCATTGTACTGCATATATCACATTACTCAGTTTGTGCCTGGGTGTTTTATCCTCAGGGTAGACCAGCTTCTGCTTTACTGTTATTTTTGGGTTTAAAGTGTATATGCCTATTATGTTGGTTGAAAATCCTCCTGAGCTTTTCAGATATTCCTGCAACATATGGAATGACAACATTGCTTTGTTTGTTGTCCTCTTCTTTGTCTATTATGGAGGAGCTCCTGCTGAGACTTTTTTTGGATTTGATGAAGGCCCAGTTGGGATAGCCACAAGTTTTGAGGGTCTCCTTGACATTGTTTTAGTTCTTTTTCTTTTCCAACTTTGCTAGTAGGCAACCCTGGTGTGCTAGGTTCTGATCACTCCCATTTTTGCTTCAGTGGGTGATGAGAATCAAAATGTAAATACTGGTCACTGTGTGTGGTTTTTTCTGGGAACTTCAATGTTAAGGCTTCGGTCTTCATTAATGTGTACTACACAGTCCAGGAAGGCCAGACTATTTTCCTTAACATCTTCCTGGATGAACTTAATGTATTTGTCCACAGAATTGATGTGTTTGGTGAAAGCTTCCAATTATTCCTGTGTTTTAATCTTGATTCAAGTATCATCCACATGTCTATATTGCCAAGTGAGTGGAAATCTATGAAGGAGTTTAGGGTTTTGGTTTCTCCCTCTTCCATGTAGAGATTGGCCACAATGGGGCATACAGGTGAACCCATGGCACAGCCATATTTTTGTCTGTAGAAACCTTCACTGTAGTTAAAATAGGTGATGGTCAGGCCGAGATCTAGAAAGGCACATATGTGTTCTGGGCTGAGATTGGTTCTGTCATCTAATGTACTATTTTGTAGCAGCCGTTTCTTCACTACCATGACAGCTTCATTTGTTGGAATGCAGGTGAAGCGTGAAGTCATATCATGAGAAACCAGTCTCATCCAGATCAAGGGTTAGTTTCAAAACCTTGCCAACAAAGTCCTGTGAATTGTTGATGTGATGAGTGGTGTTGCCAACGTGAGGAGCTAATAGGGTGGTTAGATGTTTTGCAATGTTGTAGGTAATGGAGTTGATGCTGTTGAAATTTGGTCTGAGTGGATTTCCTTCTTTATGGATTTTGGGGAGTCCATATATGCATGGAGTGGCTTCCCCAGGGTAAAGGTGGTATGTGGTGGTATAGTGGCTTGGCGATGGCATTCTCCTTCAGTAGTTGTTGCAGGAAATCAACGATCTTTTTCCTGTAACTGCTGGTAGGATCTCTCTTCAGAGTCTCATACATAACACTGTCCTTCAGAAAAGTGTTCACCTTGGCATTGTAGTCATCTGTGTCCAGGATAATAGCAATAGCACTTAGACTTATATACCTACTTCACAGTGCTTTACAGCCTCTCCAAGCACTGACTTTACAGAGTCAGCATATTGACCCCAACATTCTGGGCCCTCATTTTACCCACCTCAGAAGGATGGAAGGCTGAGTCAATCTTGATCTGGTCAAGATCGAACCCCTGGCAATTGGCAGAATTAGCTTGCAATACTGCATTCTAACGACTGCACCATCATGGCTAATAACATCTGTGTTATCATATCAAATGAACACAGATGACTACAATGCCTTGCCCAAGGAATACATAGAGAGCTGCCAACAATGTCAATGAAGAACAGGAGATATTTAAAGAGATTGCGTGCAGGGAAAGTACCAGATATGTAGGAGAGCTCCTAGCTCGTACTTATGAATCAACAGAAAGAGCAACCATTAGCAATATTTGGATGGGAAAAGCAGAAAAGTTCATGAGTGTATGCATTGTGAGAAGATCGAGAATGCTTGTAGCAGCTCAGGGATGAAGGATGTACGTGCATCAGGAAACATGCATGCACAATACTATGCAGATACAAAGGAAGCATAAGCGAAGGAATTTTTAGCCAACAGCACTGATATTTGGTGAGAAACTGAACATAAGAAATACTATTACTTCTCATGCTTCATTACCAGCACAGTATATAAGATTTAGAATCTGATGTGATATTATTATTCAGGGGAGATTCTTGTAAAGAATGTTTCTGGCAGATAAATTATGCCAGTGTTTTCGTTCTTTTGAAATTGCAGCCTTCTAATCAAAAAGGCTAAAAATGTACACTTCCTATAATGAAGAAGTGTTAACTCTAAAAGCTCTGAAAATGGGCAAAGAGGTTTACTAGCATGAATGGATTTTATGAGACTGAATGTGGATTTTCCCCCTCAGAAATATAATTTTCTGTAGAGGACAGGAAGGCCTGGAGGAATGTTGTCCATGGGGTTGTGATGGATCAGACACGACTTCACGATTAACAACAACAATAACAAGTTAACCAACCTCCAGAAGTGCTAGAGAGTCAAATGATAATGACTAAATATTAGCCTTTCTTTTTCTGAAAATGAAACAGAGAGGAAAAAGAGAGAGGATTCACACAAGTCATGTTGGCTCTTGTTATCACATCTTGATGTTGAAATTTGATATTGCATCATTTGCTGAAATCTTTTTTTGTGTGTGTATTATAAATAATGCAAAAAATAAATACCCAGTCTCTCTGCCTAGTAGGTGGCAATCATGTGTGGAATGAAAAGCTAAGCAGTGCCAGACTTGTTTATTATTTGGAGAGGAAATAACTAGAAAACTTCCAGGTGTGAGCAGCGGACTAGACTATAGTAAACCTTTCAGAATTGCTACTGGTCTGTATCCAAGAACAACATGCTGTTCTGTCCAATGTCCTTTATCTTGATATGCTTGCTGATGCGCTTGATGACTTGAGACAAAGGAAACTGGACACTGCAGCTTGGGACTGTGATGGTCTTGACTGTAGAATATGTAACCTATGATAGGCATATATTCACCTCCATTATTTTACTTTTCTTTTGTAGAAAATATAAAACCACTTAATGTCTATGAAGATTCTCAGTCATCCAGGTCAGAAAACCAGAAAGTCCAGTTGCCTCTTGAAAAAGCACCTTTGGGAAAAACCACTTAATATTATAGCTTGTTTTAGGACAAGTTTCCATTAGATTATAAGTAATAGTAGTAACTCACTAGTAATAATTTACAGGGAGTTTTGGATTTCTTCAGGTTTCTCAATATTATCTAATTAATGTGGGACTGAAGCAAAATTAAATATAACAATATTGCCCCCTCCCAAATTAATATTTGAATTGCTAAAGCTCCCTGTTAGAACCCAGGACAGCAAATAGAAAGTCAGGAAGTCATGATGAGTCATCTGAAGGAGCAAATGAAAGTAAGAATAATTATGCCAGGGAAAGAGATTAAGTCCTACCCAACATCCAAACATAAGTGGATTCTTTTTGAATGCAAAGGACAAGGCTATTCTGAGGATATATTTTGGACCACTGTCTTACTCCTATAAATAAAACATTACAGGACTAAGCATAATTTTCATTATTCCATGATTTATTTATTTACGCCATATTATAGGTATGTTAAACTTCGTTTTCGCTTCCCTTTGTTACCTACTGTTGATACAACTAACTGATGCAACTTTGAGTTCAGATTATTGTAATCCAGATTTGGTAGTCCTCTGAGAAACTCCAACTTGAAAGCAGATTGAAATGGCTATACAGAGTCATACTGATGGTGGTAATGATGCAGTAATTAAAGGTGAAATCCTCCGTACTTCACTTTATATACTCTTTTTTAAGAAAGTTGCTACAGAGATAGATAAAACATAGCATTAATTCTATGGTGGCAAGCACCTGAGATACTTTTACGTATTCTGCAATATATTCCTGCTCTCCAGGATCCTGTAGCATATTTGCAAGTAGATGTATAGTTTAATTGAGGCTGGCAAAAAAAAAGCCTAATCAGTGATCTATCTACCTGGAAATATGCTGTAGTAACCTAAGGCAGCTGGAATATCTAACAGAATATTTACATGTGTTTGAATTATGCAAACATCCAGATCATGTTTATGGGTGAATTCATACTGCATTCTAGCGAGAGGAAAGCACTTGACACATACTGTTTTGTTTTTTTTAACTTCATAATGCAGCTTTTTTTTCATACTCATTTCATAATGCAGCCGCCACGGCCTCCTACCCTTCCTTTTAAAAAGTGTTGGCTTTGGCATGGAAATAAAGTAGCATGCATTAAAAAGTTTAGAAGGTTACATTCAAGTGCTTTCAGTTCACTTCCTGGAGCCAGCTGAGACTCAAAACAACAGGATAGAAATGTACAAATGGCCCCTTTGTCACTCTTGGTAGGATGCCAAACCTGAAACAAGGGAAGCTCAATATATCAGAAGATTGGCTTCACATACCAAAATTGAGTCCAGTTACCAAATATCTCCCAAATTCTAGGGAAACAAAGGCTATGCTTAATTTTCCACAGACAAAAGTAGAAAAACCAACTGGTAAAGTCTGATTCTCTGGTATGATAATTATACACTTTCATAACAGAATTTGATATGCTTTTAAAAAGGTGGCTTTTTCTAAACCTTCCTTTCTTCTCCATCGCACAGAGCTTCATCTCTTTGCATTTGGGACCTCTATGTTTTGTAATTAAATTCTTAACTAGATGGCAATTTCTAGTTGGCTTTGGTGGGAGCCCAATTGGATGAGACCTGGTTAGCACTTGAGTGAGTGACAATCAGGATATCCCACAGTGGCAGGATAGACAGACATAGAAGAAATATATACTGAAGGAAAACACTGGCAAACCATTTATATAGAATTGTCCAGAAAATGACATTGGTCATTCCATGAGAGCATAACGAGTTGAGGTACCTTTTTCTTACTGTACTCAGTATGTTCTCTGCCTCCTTGTATTGCCATATCAATATTTAAGGTACTTGGAAAATTGTTTTCAATTACTTATTCAGACCTGTGAAGAAAAAGAAATTGGACTGACTTAGTTGTATAAAATACTGTTCAGTGCTCCTATCCATTATTCAGCCCACTGGGAGCTCATTAGAGGCATCTGCTTCCAAAGATAGTATCTTCTATTCAGTGATTTTATAAATCAAGAAAGCTTTGCTTGGGTCACCCTGAATCTTCCTAGCCTAAAACTAAAATCTAAAGGATTTTTATTCGCTCCCCTGGAAATTAGGGGATAGTCAGCTAATCTAGGTAAATCAGTAGTAAGTGTTACTAAAGTTAAGATTTTCAGGCACATCAAAAGACAAGTCATGCTGACAAGAGTCAGCCCTGTTTTACTAATCTGTCAAAATACTTTTGAGACATTAGAAAATCATGTGGAAAAATGTTTCTGATAGTCCTTCAATGAAGAGTCATAATGAAGTCATGGCAAAATATGAAACAGGGTTTTTTTGGAGAACGGACAGACTAAGTAATACATATTAATTAATTAATTAATGCATAATTAATGAAAAGGTAATTTTATGAGCCATGGTGGCGCAGTGGTTAGAGTGCAGTACTGCAGGCCACTTCTGCTGACTGCCGACTGACTGCAATTTGGCAGTTCAAATCTCACCAGGCTCAAGGTTGACACAGCCTTCCATCCTTCCAAGGTGGGTAAAACGAGGACCCAGGTTGTTGGTGGCAATATGCTGGCTCTGTAAATCCCTTAGAATGGGCTATAGAGCACTATGAAGCAGTATGTAAGTCTAAGTGATATTGCTATTGCTATTATATTGCATCAATAGAAATAGATCAAGAGAAGACATTCTTCCTCTCTGTTCTTTGTTGGTTAAATATCATTTAGAATATTGTGTCCAATTCTGGGCATTACATTATACAAAGCGCACTGATGAAATGAAACATGTCCTAAGGAGAGAGCCAAGATTGGAAGGGGTTGGAAGGAAAACCTTATGAAAAACATTGGAAGAGATGGACATAAGGTTATTGGGCAGACCTATAGCCACATGTGAACATCTATCATATAGAGCACAAAACAGATTGTTCAGAGATGTTCCAGACGACATGACAAAAATTGAGTTAAATAACAAAGATACAGGTACTGTTCAAAGTTTCAATGGCACTGTATAAAGTGATTTATAACCATTTTTCACAGTTATAACCTTCGCAACATCCCCATGATCATGTGATCAAAATTCAGATGCTTGGCAACTGGTTCATACTTATGACCATTACAGCATCCCAGGGTCATGTCATCACATTTTACAAATTTCTCTTAAGCAAAGTCAATGGGGAAGCCAGAGTCACTTAACAACCAGATTACTAACTTATCAATTGCAATGATTCACTTAACAACAGTGGCATAAGTGCCATAAAATGTGCAAAACCTACTTAACAAATTCTCACTTAACAACATAAATTTTGGGCTCAGTTGTGCTTGTAAGTCGAGGACTACTTGTTCAGCCTTCACCTGAATATTGTAGAAAATTCCAAATAATTGATTTTCAACAATAGAACAAGCTACGTTAGGTGCCTGCACTAAAGGTGCATAATGGGCTGGATGACCAGCCATCTAAGATACCTGGCAGTAAATTTCTGCACTGGGCAGGGAGTTGGACATTTAGAGAAACGGGAATTCAAGAACTTCTCATAATCTTCATGTGAAACTTATATACAGTATAGGTCAGGAAGTCATAGTATGGACAGAACATGGTGAAAAAGATTGGGTCCAAATTGTCAAAGGCAGGAAACAAGGCTGTTTCAGGGGTGGGATTCTACCAGTTTGCACCTATTCGCTAGAACCAGTTGTTAACATTGTGAGCAGTTCGGAGAACCGGTTGTTCGAAGAAATTACTGGCGTAATCCTGTAAGGAAGGCAGGAAGGAAACATTCTGGTGTTGTTTACAGAAACTGCCTCTCCATTAACCCTTCTTGGCAGGACTAGACTTCCTGTCTCAGGAACGTCTCTGGAGTTTTTTCCCCTCCTTTGCTGGTACTTTGCTTGTGTGGAGTGACCATTCAAAGTTACAACGGCACTGAAAAAAGTGACATGACCATTTTTCACACTTATGACTGTTGCAGCATCCCCACAGTCACGAGAGGCCAGGGGAGGAGATGCGTGCCTCGATGTGAGTGATGTTGAGTTGCCACACCCAGCCAGTCACATGACCACCAAGCCATGCCCACCACCTAAGCCATGCCCACAGAACCAGTTAAAAAATTTGAATCCCACCCCTGGGCTGTTTCCTCTTACTTATTGATATTCTGAATCAATTACAGGAAGATGGATTGGGAAAAGATGGCATGGTGAGAAAATTAGAGGAAGAAACATCAATAAACTGCACTATGCTGATGACATTACTCCGTGAGCTGAAAATGCAAAAAAAAATCTGCAAGCTCTAGTAATAAAAGTCAGAGTACAGTGGAAAAAAAAGAAGACTAGAATTAAATACAAAAAAGACTAAACGAATGACTAGAGTTACAAGAACCAGCCTTAATACTGGCAATGAAGATAATGAAACGGTAGGCAGCTTCTGCCTTTTAAGATCAACCGTTAACAGTAAAAGGAGCAACTAGTCAAAAGTCTGCTGCAGACTGGCATTTGGGAGAGCAGCCACAAAAGACTAGGAAAAGATATTTAGATTCCTTATTATGTGGATTTACCTCTTCCAACCTATTGGCCACTGTGCCTTTCTCAAGATGTGCTCTCATAGTTTGGTCAGTACTTTACAGATTCTTCTTATCTTGCTTGCTCTATTTCTATTTCCATCAATTCCACTGGTCTTCCATCTTGGTAATGGCTGATCAAACTTCATGTTCTAGCATTAGAGGCTGTAGTAAATGGGGAATAACATCTAAGGTATCTTGGATATTAATATCTGTACTACAGATTTCAGCATATGCGTTCCATTTTTGCTTATCTTCCTTGAATCATTTATTGGTATTTCTATTATGGTTCATCTCACAGCCAGCTGGATGTTTTAGACTGGATTTGGCATTTTTATTCACCTTCCTTACCAACGACCTGAGATAGACAGATGTTGGTGTTTGATGGTGCTAAAGCAGGGGTGGGATTCTACCAATTTGCACCTATTCGCTAGAACCAGTTGTTAACATTGTGAGCAGTTCGGAGAACCGGTTGTTCGAAGAAATTACTGGCGTAATCCTGTAAGGAAGGCAGGAATGAAACGTTCTGGTGTTGCTTACAGAAACTGCCTCTCCGTTAACCCTTATTACATTTTTGGCAGGACTAGACTTCCTGTCTCACGAACTTCTCTGGAGTTTTCTTTCCCTCTTTTGCTGGTACTTTGCTTGTGTGGAGTGACCATTGAAAGTTACAATGGCATTGAAAAAAGTGACTTATGACCATTTTTCACACTTACGACTGTTGCAGCATCCTCACAGTCACAAGATGCCAGGGGAGGAGATGCGTGCCTCGATGTGAGTGATATTGAGTTGGCCACACCCAGCCAATAACATGACCACCAAGCCATGTCCACCCAGTCACATGACCACCAAGCCATGCCCACCAACTAAGCCACACCCACAGAACCGGTTGTTAAAAAAATTTGAATCCCACTCCTGTGCTAACGGTATCACTCACAAGATATAAACTGTTCCAAGAAAATCTATCTTTTGCAATGGACCAATCTCAATGCTGATGGTGTTCAAGTGGTGCTCCAGTTATTTTGGAATTGTACCCAAGACGCCTGTTATTACTGGTACTACCTTAGTTTTCTTTTGTCACAGTCATTCTTTTTCTATTCACAAGTCTTTGTATTCTCCAGTTCTTTCTCTTCTCTTCTGCTCTCTTCAGGTACTGCCACATCCACTATCTGGACATTTTTGTCTTACTTTCCCCATCATTATATGCCAACTTTTTTTGTACAGTTCAGGGCACTGCACACAATGTACCCACCTTCTATTCTCTATATAACAAGAACCTTCTGTCTCTTAGTATAAAATACAATATTGGTTTATCATTGTTTTCTGATGCCTTTGGTGTTTCCATTCAAGTCACCAATACCTTCAACATCTTCCATATCACTGTGGCCTAACTCAGCAGACTGCTTGCTCTAGCTTAGGGATGTCAAAGGCTTGCAGGCTGAATCCAGCCTGTGGGGTGCTTAGATCTGGCCCGTGGGGCTGCCCTGGAAACAACAAGAGACTGGCCTGCAGTGCCTTTGCCAGCAAGCTGAGGAGGACCATGTGCGGCCACCCCAAGCTCCGTTTTCGCTGGCAGAGGGCTAGCAAAACAAACTAAAAGCAAAACAAAAGGAAAGGAAAAACGTTTCCTGTTTTGCATTTGAGCATCCAAGAAGGGACAGGAAAGGAAAAAGGGAAAGAGGAAAGACAAAGAAAAAGAAGGGAAGATGGGAAGAGAGAAAGGGAGAGGAAATGAGGAAAGAGGAGAAGAAAGAAGAAAGGAGAATGAAGAGGGAAGGAAAAAGAAGGGAAGGAAGGAAGGAGATTACAATGAGTGGGAGGGAGAATCTGAGGGAAGTTCTGCCTTAGCACTTGGCCATCACAGGTGCCCCCGACATGAGTGATGTTGAACTGGCCATGCCCACCCCATCCCCCTGAGGTCAAACACAACCCTGATGCAGCCCTCAACGAAATTGAGTTTTACATCCCTGCTCTAGCTGGACAGCTGGGATAACCTTCATACCTTGGGTAACCTTGCTTGGAGGCTAAATTCGTGGTGTACAGTCTACTGTACTTCACTTAATCCTCCCAAAATCATAGTCCACCGCCATCCTCTGCCAGCATGAAGTAGTACAGCAGGACTTGAGGAGGATTTGTGATTTAGTAGATGCATACATCAACCAATGTGGCTTATTCAATACAGGTAGTTCTCAACTTAAAACAATTCATTTAGCGACCATTCAAAGTTACCACAGTACTAAAAAAAGTGACTTATGATTGTTTTCCACACATATGACCATTGCAACATCCCTATGGTCATGTGATCAAAATTCAGACACTTGGCAATTGACTCCTATTTATGACGCTTGCAGTATGTGATCCCCTTTTGTGACCTTCTGACAAGCGAAGTCAATGGGGAAGCCAGATTCACTAAACAACCATGTCACTAACTTAACCTGCAGTGATTCACTTAACAATCGTGTCAAGAAAAGTCATAAATGGGGCAAAATTCACTTAACAAATGTCTCATTTAGCAACAAAAATTTTGGGCTCAGTTGTGGTCAAGGACTACATCAGAGGTAGTATTCAGCAGGTTCTGACCAGTTCTGGAGAACCGGTAGCGGAAATTTTGAGTAATTCAAAGAACCAGCAAATACCTCCTCTGACTGGAGATTTTACAGCATCCTTCCCCTGCCACGGTCACCAAGCCATGCCCACAGAACCAGTAGTAAAAAAAATTGAATCCCACCACTGGACTACATGTACATTTTGATTAAAAGAAGCCACAATCCAGTGGAGTTGTAAACCAATCACACTCTCCATCTGCAAACTCTCTCACTTAAAAGCTATTGTTTATAACATAAATTTTAGGACTTCAGTGACTTTGTGATGTCTTTGGCTCTATTTCCTCCTGAGGGCAATATTCTAATTGTTGCCACAGTAAATTGCTTTAGTAGAGAACACATGAATTGCCTCATGAAGCAAGATCAATGATCCTTCTATCGCTTGCTCTCCAATAGCAGCCGATACTGAAGCAATAATCTTCCTTAATGAACCTATTTTGCCAGTGCTGTGCCAAGTGGTTGTTCGATTTTCACATCAACTGATTCAACCCCCTCCCTCCCCAGAATACAAGAAGTGAATGTTATTCCATCTATTGCTCATCCTATTTTATTCATAACCACAGAATCTTATTCAAACGCTGTGACTCTAAAAACTATCCATATTCAGAATAAAAATGAGGAAATTAATCCAGTATATTCAAGTGAGGCAGGGAACAAACTATCAAATGAACAGCATGAAAATGTTCCTCCCATACAGGGGATATGTAAAATATCCTGAGAAACCCACAAAGTGTAGAGTACAATTAAAGCCCAAAGGGAAAAAACAATATGAAGTGAACAGAAATTATTTCAGTTGAAAGACAGCAAGGCCAAGAGCTCAAAATGTATTTCACATACCTATATACCAGTGACATGCAGATAAATTCTGCATTACTTTCGCACCAATCTTCATTCAATGTGATGAAAGACTACTTGTTTGAAACATTTCTTCAAGGAACGAGAGATTTGGGTGACATTTTTATGAATACTAGAAAGCACTTACTGTATTTCATTATGAGATAGTTTATAGAGGGGTCACTGTGTCTTTCATTGTACATTTTTTCCCCTTCAGCTTTCTGTAGTTTCCCTGAATTTTCTTGTTCAATTAATCAATTCAGTTTAATTCACTAGGGAAAACATAACATATACTCTGAAGGAATTCTTCTCTTGACTTTTTCAAGTTGCCAGGTATAGCCAGCCAGAGAAGCTTTGAGGAGATGGAAAGGTTGGCAAAGAAAACAACAGCATCATCTTCAATACAAAATAAATCCAAAATATCACCAACAATTCAAAAGAGAACAAGGTAGGAAAGCAAAAGACTCTAGGATCTGTAGCATTTATTAATAAGAGGTCTAAACCATTTAATTCCAAAGGCTCAAACTGGGTCATAAAGTATGATAAGACATAAAAGTTGCAGCATCTGTGTGATGGCATTATCTTGTCAATGTCATATATGTGTCCCTTGGTGTCCACCAGGAAGCAAGGATGGTAACAGTTGATGGCATTGGCATTATATCATTGTGTAAATGATGTAAATTATGTCATCCTGTCTTGTAATTTATGCCACTGGTAGTCTCCTATCAAAATACTAGTCACAACTTATGTTCCTTAGCCTCTATCCCCAAACTAGACAGACCATCTGCTGCCACTGGCAAAGGCATTGAGATATTATGCAGTAAATGACAAGTGGCTATTAGAATTTGGACATCAGACATTTTGTTAACAGAACCAAATTGTGCTTATGAAAATAGAAGCAAGTTGTAATGGGCAATAGGAATAACCTTGAGGAATAGGAAGAAGAGTTGAACCAAGGCCACAAAAAAAGAAATATTGGTCCAGGGCAGAAATGTAATTTGAAAAAGCATGTCAGATAGGATTCTCCTTATTTTTCAAGAGAAAAACCACCTCACTGGTTTTGATAACAGTGAATCTCATCATTCCTGCAAATAGTACATTTAATTTAGGGAGAGCTTCCTTAGACCTTTCCCAGTCCTCACATTCTATATCTGCCTTAATGAAACCTTTTGTATTCTCCCTGCATTCTAATTGGCAAACACTGGGGACCTACCAAGGCAGCCTAAAATTTTAGTGCTTATTATAATTAACTGTGATGCTAGTGATGCACGAGCATGCATGTTTCATTAGTTTGGTTAAGCTCGCGAACACGCATACACTCCTCATCCAGATTCATTTGTAATTCCAGATTCATTTGTTCTTCATCTTCCTGGAGAAAAAAAATTGGGATGTGATTATTGCTGTAGGAATAAGCACATGCAGCTTTACTTTGCATCATTTGCCACGCTCAGGATTTATGTCACTTGGAGTTTCTGACTTGGCAAGAGCCTTTCATCAAATGGGTATGCATTAAGTGAGCCAGGAAAGACAGGTGGTAAAAATGGGAAAGAGACACAGGATGGTTGGAGAGTTATCCCATGAGGAGCTAGTCCCTAAGCAAGTCAGACAGAGACACTTCTTTCATGTAGGACCAGCTTTCTCCAGGTGGCAAATTGTTGAAAACATCTGGTTTAGAACCTAAACTTGAAAAATGCATTATGTTTTAGCAATGTGTGTAAGAAGGCATTAACCTATGCAGGGTTGTGTTCCAACTAACACGAAAGCCTGAGGTGACTGAATACCATATTCAGAGTGGAAATGCCCCCTGTTTGTCCTTAGTATTCAAGAACTGTAACAGAAGCAAAAGGTCTGACTGATTTTTGAAGAAAGACAAATCTCAGGAGATTATAGAATATGCTTTACACTGGGCAAAAGCTCACGTTCATATAGTCCAAAGCATTTCCTGTAATTTCCAGAGACATTTCTAAAAAAATTAGCTATGTTGGGCATATACCACTTGGGAAAACAATTCCAGTACCTGCAGACTAATGGCAGGTCACGAGTGTGTTGAAGCCTTCTCCCCCACTTCTTTGTTTATAAAAAAAATTCTACCTATTTTAATGAAATTTGCTTCAAAGTAACTGAATGTGGGATAAAAGCTTCAGCAGCCAGTTATGTATCTGTGTTTGTATCTCCTGACATTTCATTCAGGAATTTCTTTACATTAACATCTTGGTTTCCAGACTGCTATTGAACAAAGGTTCAGGTAGTCACCCAAGAAAATTTGTGGTACTGGGAAAGGAGATCTCATTTATGTATTTATTTATTTATTTATTTACTTAAAAGAACAGAATTCCTTTGCTATCTTGGTTTTTTAATTCTAATATTTTACAAGCCTCACCAAAAATCATTGTGTCAGTAATTTCTCCATATATTTTCCAAGAATAACAACCAGGTGTTGGCACAATGACTTTCAGGTAATGCTGTGTGAAGCCCTGAATATGAATATTTGTGTGTTTTGAGGATTGGTTTGCTATTGTCTTAATTTCTTCAGAACAGATCTGAAAATGAATTTGGAAAATATATCACATCCCTCTACGTTGTGTTCAATGAAGAAAAATGCTATGGCCACTGATCGCTTTTCTCTTAATTTAAATTATTCGGATTATACATTTCAATTGCCTCTCTCATCATTCTGGGGTAATACTTGTTACATCATACCAGAATGCTGATGTTCTCTAGCTCTATTTTGTGATTTGAATAATATTTTAAGATTGGTGTTCATCCATGTCTGATTGCCTCTTACAGTTATACCTAGTGTTTTGGAAATTTAACAGATGTTCCTCATCTGTTAAGTTGGGTTAATTACAGTATTTTCCTTGATATCAGTAATTATTCCTGCAGATCAAAGTTTGCAAAATTATATTACTGTAAGTAGGCACTTGGGGCATGTATACATATATACATGCATGCTGCGTGCACGCACAGATACACACACATACTAGTGTATAATGTATACTATACATTATCATACCAATCTTAGTCACATGATCATGTATATATGTATATGTATATGTACACACACAAACACATATAATACACGAACATGGGACTGTGAGATTGGTATGATAGTTGTAACTTTGAAGACAGGTGGTAAGTCACTTCTTCCATTTCATAACTTTAAACTGTCATTAAACAAGTTGTCGTAAATCAGGATGTTTTTCAGTTAGACCTGGAATAATATGGATAACAGTAGTGGTTTCTGTTCTCTCCCCAATTGTTTCTGCTTGTCCTACCTTATCTGGCAAGAGGAACATGCTCCAGGTTGGCTAAGGAGGGCCCTTTCTGCTGGAGCACCTGTCCTAGGAAACATCATTCCACATGTAATTAGGTCAAACCTAACTTTGCTGGCTTTTTGCAAGGTCCTAAAAACTTGGCTTTGCATCCTAGTCTGGAGCCCCATATGTCTGATGAAGCCCTTGTAATCCTTCTGCCAACTTTGGAGTTTTAAGTAATTTTGATTTTAGTTCCAGGGGTTTAGAGAACATATTCATATTTCCATGCTGCAACATATTCATATTTCCATGTTGCATAGAGGCTCACCGGAAACCCTATACATTTCAGACAAAGGGTTGTTCAATCTCTTCTTTAAAACTTCCAGTATTGGAGCACCCACAATTTCTGGAGGCAAGTTGTTCCACTGATTAATTGTTCTAATTTTCAGGAAATTTCTCCTTAGTTATAGGTTGGTTCTCTCCTTGATTAGTTTCCATCCACTGCTTCTTGTCCTGCCTTCAGGTGCTCTGGAGAATAGGTTGGCCATCTCTTCTTCATGGCAGCCGCTTAGATATTGGAACACTGCAATCATGTCAATTTTGATTTTATGGACCACGGATAAAGTCTTGGGGGACCCTCAGGTGTCTTATGATCACACCTTAAGAAACATTTTCTTAGTTCGTATATTATGGTGAAATTTATTTTACAAATGACATGCAAATCCTTCCCAGTAGTAAACATAAATTCATTTCCTATGGGGATTCCCATTCAGATGGCAAATGTTGCCAAGATTCAAAAAGAACAAAAACTCTGTAATTGGAACCAGTGATAGAATTATTAGAATCAAATACCACGGGACCATTTTAATACTTAAACAAAACCCAATGCAGGTCCCAGTGAAAAAGGGGCAATTCTTTTGAAGTGTGCTCCAGCATTTGATCACTGACACACAAGAAACAGTCAATGTAAAGCCAGGAAGGAGAGAAGAAAAATAAAAATCTGAATGCGTTAAAATCAACTTCCAAATTCACAGTCCAGACTCCAAGTTCAACTTGATTTTGGAGAACTACAAAATTCCTGCAGCTGGATAGCATCTCCAGATAAGTGGAAATTATGATTCAGGCACATTGTTGTCATTGTGGGTTGGTAATTGCCAACCTATAATTAAAATTTTAGCCATGATGAATGATTCAGAGAAGCAGTCAAGCACATATGTACGTGTATTCAAAAGTGTCCAGATAGCCATTGAATATTATTCAAATATTGTGAGCCACTTATATTGGGCAGAATGTTAGCTTAATAAAAGGTTCATTCAAGCAAATTGGTTGAATGAATTGGTTATTGAAGAGATCACTTATACTCTATCATCTATCTGCCTGCCTGCCTGCCTGCCTGCCTGCCTGCCTATCTATCTATCTATCTATCTATCTATCTATCTATCTATCTATCTATCTATCTATCTATCTATCTATTTTAGTGCAGAGTACTGCTGAATGTAGGGTCTGGGTAGACGATGGATATCTGAAGCTAAGATGCCATTGCAATTCGGATGTCTATTGAGCCATAATGACAAGAACTGCAGATTAGAAGAGACAGTTTTTGACCAAATTTTTTTCAAGGAGTTAAGATTGCCATCCTGAGACTGGTATAGTCTTTGAGCTTGTTCAGAACATAAAAGGGATCAAACTGCCTTTTCAAAGTCCCATCTTTGTCATCCTATGTCCCTTCCTGGCATTTTATAGACTTTTAGCTGTCTTCTCTGGGAACCAGAACTTACTCCATAAATGTCCTTGAACCACATACACAACCCACTCTCAGCTGTAGGTTCAGGAGAAAGTGAAAAATGAGAAAAATCCTTAGAGATACTATTTTGAGCTTCATAGAGAAAGCATGGGAAAGAAAGATGGCTAACAATAATTTAAAGTCTCTCCATCAAGCTAAAAGGAGAAGCTATTACTTTTGCACTATTTTATAGGCTATATCATTGTCTGTCTGTCATCTGTCTGTCTGTCTGTCTGTCCGTCCGTCCATCCATCCTATCTATCTATCTATCTATCTATCTATCTATCTATCTATCAATCAATCATCATATGTTGGCCTGTCTAACATCCTTCTCACATAAAGACCCACACATATTGTAAACACACACACACCCGGGGAGAGAGAGAGAGAGAGAGAGAGAGAGAGAGAGGAGGGAGGGAGGGAGAGAGGGAGAGAGAGAGAGAGAGAGAGAGAGAGAGAGAGAGAGAGAGAGAGAGAGAGAGAGAGAGAGAGAGAGAGAGAGAGATGGCAGCCTGGACTGTTACTAGGATTGGTTTGATCCATTGCCACTGCCTGCCTAACCCAGCTTGTGTGGGAGGAGAAACTGATCTGGATATCTGTTCATTTTTTGGGTTGTTATTATCTGATTCAGCTCTTGATTTTTTTCAACCTTGGAATTAATTGCAACAGAATAAAGTGCATGCATGAGAATAACTTGAGTAGTCATAAAACGACAAAGAAACGGAAACGGTAAATTGGACTGCTACTTGTAGCACACCCATTTTATTTGAATTTCTCTCGGAGGGAATATTATCAATTTTATTTGCCTTTTCTATCTTCAAGTTTTATTGGGCTGTCTCTGGTGGAAAGATAGAGTGCACAGGCCATATGTTTCAGGGATTTGCTATCTATTTATTTTCCCTGCCATTTCACTCCTGGTGCTTTCTTCATCTGCTGAAATGGCAACCTGCTCATATTTTACCATAAAATTCCGTAAAGTACCAATTCACTTTTCTAGGGCTAAAAATAAACATTCCACTCTTGACTTATGTAATGAAAATATCTTCCTCTGCACTGTTTCAAATTACTTTGACATATTCAATCTTGGATTCAGTTATCAAGAACAACAATTAGCATACTTTAAAAAAGCTGTTTAAAAAAACAAAAAAACAGCAGGGAAGATAACTGTAGATTCAAGATTGCAGCAGTTTTACTCTTTGCAGCAATGACACAGTATCACAAGGATTTTTTTTTCCTTAGAAGTGAAAGCAACATTTTGAGTGCTTTATAAAATACTTCCATTTTAACATATATTTTCTTTTAGATTCATTTGAATATTCTTGTTCTTTATGAGTGTTATTCCAAAATCAGATTCAAATTAAATTCTAGATAAGACAAATAAGATGTATAGTTAAACATTCTTTTGTTGCCTTGTTCTTGTATGATGTTGGGTGATATCATTACTAATACATGATACTGCAGTGGCAGTGTTATTAGCAGTATTTATTGGTTTTAACTGGCTCTGTTTTTATGAGTATTTTATGGGTGTTTCATTGTCTTTATTGTATGCTACCAAGGTCATGGGAATAGGCAACAAACAAATGACAGTACATTCATAAATTAAATAAATCAATATTCCAAATTACAAGGAAAAACATCGTTTAGCTATTGGACAATAGTGATTAACAGCATGCAATGAATAAATAAACAACAATAACTAAAGAGTTTGGTCTGTGTGTATTATACTGAAGAGTACTGTTCTGACTGCTAAGTGCACAAATGCAGCTAGATGGCTTAAGGAATCTTAATACAAATAAAACTTGAACTAGGGAGGTAGAAAACTGCAATTTTCCTATCCTATCCAAATTTACATGTTGGAGCAAGACGCTGATTTTCTTCCAAAATTACCATACACCAAAATAATTGTCCTCAAAACATTTTTCTTGAAGGGCTTGAATATGAACGAAAACCTAACACAAATATTTATGTGGCACATGCTGCACAAAGATTCATGTCTTTTCTTTTTACTGGGAAAGACAATTCTCCAAGCATTTGAAGCTGAACAGTTCAGGACTTGGTTTTCCCAACTGCATGTAGTCTTCAATGTACAGCCACAACTGAGCCCAAAATTTCTGTGGTTAAGTGAGACATTTTATGACTTTGCTTGCCTCAGTTGTTAAGTGAATCGCAGCAGGTGATAAATTAGTCATCTGGTTGTTCAGTGAATCTGGCTTCCCCATTGTCTTTGTTTGTCAGAAGGTCACTAAAGGTGAACACATGAACTGCGGTGGCACAGTGGTTAGCGTGTAGTACTGCAGGCTACTTCTGCTGACTGCAATTTGGCAGTTCAAATCGGAGGTGGTATTCAGCAGGTTCTGACCAGTTCCGGAGAACCGGTAGCGGAAATTTTGAGTAGTTCAGAAAACCAGCAAATTCCACCTCTGACTGGAGATTTTACAGTATCCTTCCCCTGCCACGCCCACCAGCCATGCCCACAGAACCAGTAGTAAAAAAAATTGAATCCCACCACTGGTTCAAATCTCACCAAGCTCAAGGTTGACTCATCCTTCCAAGGTGGGTAAAATGAGGACTCAGATTGTTGGGGGCAATATGCTGACTCTGTAAACCCCTTAGAGAGGGCTGTAAAGCACTATAAAGTGGTATATAAGTCTAAGCGCTATTGCTATGACCGTGGGACCACAGCAACAGTCCTAAATATGAACCAGTTGCCAAACATCTGAATTTTGACCACATGATAGGAAACAATGTTGTCTCAAGACTAATAGCTCCTGAATGTATTCAATCTTTTTTTAAAGCCATCCAAGTTAGTGGCTGCCATAGCAATTAATTCCATAGGTTGCATTGTGTCAAGAATGCCATTGTGTGAAGTAAACATCTTCTTTGGGTAGTTGTTAGACTAATGATATTGTAGACACAAAAACCTTCCCCTTCTATGCTGCCTCCGCATCGTGCAAATTTTATACACCTTGATTAAATCCCCGAACAGCTGTCTTTTGCCTGTTTTTTTTTTTGAAAATGTCTTTTTTTTAAAAAAATAAAGAAGATATTTGTGTTCCCTGAATATTTTGGTTGCCCTGCTTTTCCGGGTCTATCCTATCCTTGTTTTCAAATGCAGCAATCAAAATAATATTGAGTTCCAGATGTGCAGCTAGCAATGATTTACATCAGGCACGTTGACAGTTTATTTTCAATCTCTTTCCTAATGTCCCCTACCACCGAATTTAGCTTTTTTATAGCTGCATCAAATGAAATTGACATCTTAATTGAGCTAATCTTCAGTATGATCTCAGACTTCATCCATCTTGCTTAACTCTGCCCTGCTTATCAAAATCATTTATGAACAAGTTAAAAGGCACAAATCCTGACACAGATCCTTCAAAGACCACTTCTTACTTCCCTGCATTAAAAAAAAAATCCCATCATTATTCCTATGTTTGCTTGCTGTTTTCTAATCAATTAGTAAACTACAAGAATATATTTTTCCATCTCATAAATATCTTTGTCTTATGCTTACTCAAGAGCTGCTCAGCAGGGGACCATCACCAAATGTTCTTTGAAAATCCAAATATGCAATATTACCTTGGTCCACATACCTGCTGACACTTAGAGAACTCTAGAAGATTAATGACAGAATTCATAATTGTAGAATCCATGCTGGCTTTTCTTCCTATAAATTTTGTTCCTTTACGTACTTAGGCTTTTTTTTTTTACCACATTTTCACCAATTTGCTTAGAATAGAAATTAAGCTGAGCAACCTATAATTTCCTAGATCTGACTTGGATTTTCTTTTCTTTTTTTAAAAAAAAAACTGGTATTCTAGTCTTCTGGCACTGAGCCTAATGTGAGGGACAATTTACATCTTTTTTGCTAAGAATTCAGCAATTTCATGTTAGAGTCCTTTAAAAATTCTTGGTGGATGCATCAGAACCCAGTAATTTGTTAGTGTGTCATCTTTCAAGATGTGTTAGAACAGCAGTCCTCAATCTTTTTGGCAGCAGGGACCAGTTTTAGAAGAAAAATTGTCTTCCATGGACTAATGTGTGGTTTCACATGCGACGTAGATCCTGCACAAACGCAGATGAAGCTTTGCTTGCTCACTTGCTCGCCCACCACTTGTACAGCCCGGTTCCGAACAGGTCATGGACCAATACCGGTTTGCAACCTGGTGAATGGGGACCCCTGTCCGAGATTATCTTTGTTGTTGTTGTTGTTTTCACAATTGCTTTGTTTTTGGATTTCTTCTTGAGAAGGTCAATACAGACTCAGATATCTTCCTATACATTCAATAGTAAAAAAAAAATTGCAAAGAATTCATTCTGTTTCTCTGCAACTGTAAGATTTCTTTTGAGAAAGTTAGGCTAGAAATACTCAGGCAAGGACAGAAAGCTCTAATAAGTAGGCTTATTGCAGAACAGCCAATGAAGCCATCACAAAAGAGTTCCAGCTACTGCTTGCTATCAAATGCAAGTCCTATTTATAAAGACATCAAGGTTTTATTGGGCTTGTTTACCTGCACATATGCTCTCTCTCTCTCTCTCTCTCTCTCTCTCTCTCTCTCTCTGTGTGTGTGTGTGTGTGTATGTGTGTGTGTGTGTGTGTGTGAAGGATAGTTCCCACTTATTCCATATTTTTATAATAGATTGGTCTTTCAGGCTGCTTGCTTTCGCCATGGCACTCACAACAATCTGTATATGCTACTTGATAATTTATTTTAGTCCCTTGTTACCAACAGCCCAACAAACATCATTGGCTGATTACTTCCTTTCACTGCCCAAACACGCTGAGAATCAGGCAGCGTATCAATTTAATAAATCAATATTATTATTATTAATTGTTATGCTTTGCCACACATAAATTGTATCCTTTTTTAAAAATTCCTTGTTGTCACCCTTCATTATTTTTCAGCAAGAGTGCATGTACTTTTTTTTAATTATTATTATTCATCTCATTAAGACAGCTTTCCTATATTGTGAAGAAAGCCTGTTAGGGTTTGAGGATTAACCCCTAGAAGAGTATTGCAGCAGTAGTCAAGCCAGGCAACCAAAGGAGAGCGGAAGGGCCCCAGAGTATACACACACTGAACACAAACACTGTTTGTAGTTTAAATAGTTTTTAATCCAGTTAGAGTTTAAGCATTGTCATTCAGTCCATTAAGTCATTCACAGTATTTCCATCCAGTAAGACTCACTAGTATAGTCCAAGTTAAGAGTCCTTGCAATATCTTTATCAGCCAATAAAGATATCTTCTCCTCCTCCGGTTTCACTCTCCAGAGAAACAAACGCTGGATATTCAGTAAACAGTAGCAAACAATAACAGTTCAGTCACAGGCACTCACAGTCAGTAATCTCAGTTAGTCGCAGCAAGACACAGTTAGTCGCAGCAGCACACAGTTACAGTAGCACACAGTTACAGCCAGACAGTAACAGACAGTAAGCTTTCCAGCTTCTAATGCTTCCTTATATTGTAACTTCTAACCGCACCCTTAATCGGCTAATTGCCTGCTGCATTGTACTTAAAGTGATAAGCACTTAAACCATGATATCTAAGTTTTATATATTTATTCACCCAAACCATATTTGGTATCAATGTTATACCTAACATACTCCCCTTTTGGGTGAAATAAATATATAATACCTTTACAATCTAACCCCATATTTTTCACAACACTCCTGGTGCTTACTGGCACCTTGGGCTTTAGTAAAATTATCAGCTAAATTGTCCTCCGACATACAGTACTCTAGCTGAATCATCTTACTTCTTACAGATTGTCTCACGTTTAGGTATCTTAGATCTGTATGCTTGCTCCTTGTTTTTACTCCAATATTTGTGGCCATTTGAATTGCTGCCTGATTATCTTCATGTATAATTATAGGATAATCTACTGTTATACCTATATCAATTAACATTTGTTTATACATTATTAACTCTGTACATAACAATGATAAACAGGAGAATTCTGCCTCCATAGTAGACAAACTTATATGCTGTTGTCTTATTGACTTCCAGCCTATTAATGTATTACCCAGCATTATGGCTGTTCCTGAAGTCGACTTTCTAGTATCTCTTTCTGATGCAAAGCTAGCATCTGCATATGCACTTAGAATTAAATCACCCTTTGGTTCTAAATACAATGAATAATTCATTGTCTTTTAAGATATCTTAATATCCTCTTAGCTGCAATCCAGTGTCTTTCACATGGTGCAGAATTGAATCTAGCCAACTGATTCACGCAGTACGATATATCTGGTCTAGACCAATTACTAATATAACTCAAACTACCAATTAAAGATTGATAAATCACCTTATCAAACTCAGGGCTTTGTTCATCAGTGTTGCTAAACTCCTGACTCATTGGAGTCTTAGCTGGCTTACAAAGCTCCATCTTGTAATCTTTTAGCAATTTGCTTATCTTATCTTCCTGAGATATCTTAAAACCTTTCCGTGTTTTCTTTATATTCAAACCGAGATACTTCTTTATCTCCCCTAATTGCTTGATCTTTATTCTCTTTCCTAATGATGTTATTATTTTATTTGCTTCATCATTAGTTTCAGTTATCAATGCAATGTCATCTGTGAATAGTAATAATAATGATACTTTCCCATTTGTCTCCCTCTTAAACAGACATGGATCGGCTAAACCAGCTTTAAATCCTATATTGTCTAGTTCCTTTACAATATACTGGTTCCATTCATAGCCTGATTGTTTAAGACCATAGAGACTTTTCTTTAACAACCAACAATCATTATTATCCTTATTTTCACCTTTAATACCAACAGGTTTTTTCATATAAATAGTATGTTTTAATGGGGCGTGCAAGTAAGCTGTTTCCACATCTAAATGGTTAACTATATAGTTTTTACTAGCTGCCCACACTAAAGCTGCCCTCAAGGTTGCTGCCTTAAGACTAGGTGCAAACACCTCATCATAGTCATTAGCATTCTGCCTAAAACCTTGAGCTACTAACCTTGCCTTATGGATTAATTTACCATCTTTATCTGTTTTTACCTTAAATATCCATTTGCAGCCAATGGATTTCTTTCCTGCAGGTAATTTGGCATTTTCATACACCTTCATATCACTTAATGAATTCAGTTCCTTATTCATTGCTGCATACCATCTTTCTTTTTCCTTATTAGGATACTTTTAATTTCTTCAACAGAATTAGGAACTTGATTAATCTGACACACTGTGTTAGCCTGGTACCTATCAGGCGGTCTAGATATACGTGTAGTTCTTCTGGGAATTACAGGGCTTACAGGAGGACTTTGTTGAACTACTACCTGTTCATCTTCCTCATCCTGTTCAGCTATTGAATCTATTTCTTCCTCTATGGGCACTATTTCATCCTGTATTTGTCTCTTTACTTTATTTTTAAAGTTACAGGGATAACTAATGGGATTTCTATAGGATTCAATAATTACATCTTTATTGGCATCCTGTTCTAATTTCTCCCATCCTTCATGTTCTAGAAATTGGGCACTAGCACTACATAACACTTTAGATGTGCCTTTCTCCCAAAATCTATATGCCCTATGGTTTGCCTGATAACCAACGAAGAAAAATCTTTTAGCTCTATGTTGCCCTTTTTTTCTGAGTTGTGCAGGAATATGCACCCATGCTGGTGCACCAAATGTGTGCAGGTAACTTAGGTCAGGTTTCCTGCCATGCCACCTGGTGAATGGTATTTCACCTGTTGTTGTATTAACAACGTTGTTCAATATGTTATTAGCACACATTGTAGCCTCCCCCACAAAGAATCAGGTAACCCAGAATCATTTAACATTGTTCTAACCATTGCCTGTAGTGTTTGGCCTCTTCTTTCAATAAAAGCATTATGTTCTGGCCTGTATGGAGCAGACTTCTTATGCTCTATTCCAGCTACCTTAAGTCTGTTCTGGAATTTGTTATTAATAAATTCCGTGCCATTATCTGTCACCAGGGTTATCAGTTGTCGTTTAGACTTTCTTTCAGCAAACCTAAGCCAATTGAAAAAATGTTGATATGTTTCAGTTTTGCTTTTCATTAAATAGCAAAACCCATATCTAGAATAATGATCCATAATGCTCAGTATATATCTAGCACCCCCCATACTGGGATTCTTTGGACCTATTATGTCTGCAAATACTACTTCTAAAGGTTCTTTTGTTTTGAAACCATTTAGCCTATTTGCAGGCAATACTTTGCTCTTATCTTCACAGCAAACATTACAACGTAAATATTTATCACAAGGTTTTAACCTTATTCCTTCAGATAACTCAACTGTACGTTTTAGCATTTTAAAATTTACATGCCCCAAACGCCTATGCAATAAATGGATACATTCATCATGAGGCTTTATATTATTAAATACAGTTTGAGCCTCCCCTTTCTTACTATTATCTAATACATATAATGTTCCATTTAAAGCTGCAGTTACCCTTTTGTTATCTTTTTCAATTATGCAATTATTATCCTTAAAAGTAATTACATAACCTAATTTATCTAATACCCTTACTGAAAGCAAATTAAACTTTAGTTGCGGTACATACAACATTTTATATCCTGGTTTATGTACGGACAACGTGCAAAACCTTGACCTTTCGCTTTCAGGTTCCAGCCATTAGCAAGAGATATATGTTGAGAACTTGTAGACATTTTTATAAATTTTGTCTTATCTCTTGTGATGCAGTGGGATGCGCCACTGTCAACCACCCATAAATTATTCTTCACATCAGAGTTGCTAAACGTGGCTAGTTCAAATGCTTTCTTTGGCTTTTTTACATTCTGGTTTTTCTCTTTTTGCAGAATCTTGCCAAATGTCCTCTGCCTCCACAATTAAAACACTTTTTAATTGTGTATGCTGTTGAAGATAAATTCTCTTCTTCCAGGTGCTGTACTTTGCTTTGCTGGTTTCTTTCAAACTTTGAAGATAATTTCTCTTCTTTCTTATCTTCTCTCAGCTCGTCACGCTCACGCCTTCTTCTGGCTTCTTCTAGTAGCCTGCCTGTAATCTCGGTTAATGAGAGGCTTTCTTTTGGCAATACTTCCAACGAAGTTACATAGTCATCATAGCTTTGATCTAATGAAGATAATATTATGTAGACTTGTTGCAGTTCATTAAATATAAGCTCTTTTTCTTGCAAATCTTGAAAAATGCTCTTCATACAGTTTAAATGAACTAACATATCTCCATTCCTCTGAAGATGCGTTCGAAAAAGCTTCCGTGTAAGATTTATATGTGCTCCTACACTGTCCCGAACATAAATCTTCCTGAGGTTCTCCCAGCAGTTTGCAGCATTTTCTTCTCCACGAATATGGACAAGCTGCTGATCACAGAGAGTCAGTCCTATGATGCATAAAGCCTGCTCATTCTTCAGTTTAAAGTCTTGTAACTTTTCTTTATCATCATCATTAGCAGGATCCCAGCTACTCACATCTGGTGGGTTTGTTATAATGTCCCACAAACCTTCTCTGCGTAGAAGTAAACTACATTTCATTGACCATGAAACATAGTTTGTTCCATCCAGCCTGGATATCATGGACAGTTGTGACAAATTTACTTGTGCCATTACTCTTCAGATATTTTGACTATTTTAAACTAATTAAAACAGTTTGTTTTTACAGTAATGTGCAACTCACACCAACTCTCTCTGCTATATCCTGGTTAGTTAGACTATGCTGCTGGGCCCATAACCAATGTTAGGGGTTTGAGGATTAACCCCTAGAAGAGTATTGCAGCAGTAGTCAAGCCAGGCAACCAAAGGAGAGCGGAAGGGCCCCAGAGTATACACACACTGAACACAAACACTGTTTGTAGTTTAAATAGTTTTTAATCCAGTTAGAGTTTAAGCATTGTCATTCAGTCCATTAAGTCATTCACAGTATTTCCATCCAGTAAGACTCACTAGTATAGTCCAAGTTAAGAGTCCTTGCAATATCTTTATCAGCCGATAAAGATATCTTCTCCTCCTCCGGTTTCACTCTCCAGAGAAACAAACGCTGGATATTCAGTAAACAGTAGCAAACAATAACAGTTCAGTCACAGGCACTCACAGTCAGTAATCTCAGTTAGTCGCAGCAAGACACAGTTAGTCGCAGCAGCACACAGTTACAGTAGCACACAGTTACAGCCAGACAGTAACAGACAGTAAGCTTTCCAGCTTCTAATGCTTCCTTATATTGTAACTTCTAACCGCACCCTTAATCGGCTAATTGCCTGCTGCATTGTACTTAAAGTGATAAGCACTTAAACCATGATATCTAAGTTTTATATATTTATTCACCCAAACCATATTTGGTATCAATGTTATACCTAACAAAGCCATTTAAATCTTTAAAGCTGCTTGGACATCCTTAGCAGATTCTTTCTTACATTGTACAATACCATCCAATTGAGCCTTGGAGGTTTTTAGGGTTTCTTTTAAAAGGAAAATATTTATTTCTTTTAAAATTAGTTTTTAACTTGGGCAGCAGACAGCAGTATATTAGAAAATAGTTTGAATTTTAACAATTAGATATAAACAAATAGCTGAGGTTGGGAAAAGGACCAAAGAAACATAACAAATGGAGTGGGGGGATCACAATACTTAGTTCTAGTATTTAGTATTTTTAGTATTTATTTGATTTGTCAAATCGCTTACAAGATACAGGTATAAAAATAATATAGTTTTGAATACCTGAGATAGATACTTATAAGAAAAATAAAAAAACAATAGGACAGGGACAGTAGGCACGATTGGTGCGCTTATGCACGCCCCCTACAGGCCTCTTAGGAAAGGGGTGAGTTCAATAGTAGACAGTCTAAGGTTAAAGTTTTGGGGGTTTGGGGAAGAAACCACAGAGTCAGGTAGAGTATTCCAAACATTGACCACTCTGTTGCTGAAGTCGTATTTTCTGCAGTCAAGTGCAGTTAACCTTGAGTTTGTATTTATTGTGTGCTCTTGTATTGTTATGATTGAAGCTGAAGTATTCATTTGCAGGTAGGACATTGCAATGTATGATTTTATATACTACAGTATATTTAGATCGGACCGGAGGCGGCGTAGTTCTAGGTTTTCTAGGTCTAGAGTTTCAAGTCTGGTGGCATAAGGTATTCTGCAATGAGTAGAGGAGCGAAGAACTCTTCTTGTGAAATATTTCTGGACTTTTTCAATTGTGTTAATATCAGATACATGATATGGTTTCCAGACTGATGAGCTGTATTCAAGTATAGGTCTAGCAAATTTTTTGTATGCTCTAGTTAGTAGTGTATATTACCAGAGAAGAAGCTACGTAGGATTAGATTAACTCTTAATGCCTTTTTCGCTATGTAGTTACAGTGGGCTCTAGCACTTAGATAATTTGAGATGAGTACTCCAAGGTTCTTGTCAAAGTTTGGATCCTCAACAAGGTCTTGACTATTTAGCTTGTATTTTATTTTCTGATTTTTCTGCCAATATGTAAGGCAGAGCATTTATTTGTTGAGATTTGAAGTTGCCATTTGATTGACCATTCTGACACATAGTCAAGGTCTTTTTGGAGGGTAGTAGTATTGTCTGTGGTGTTGAATAGCTTTACATCATCAGCGAAGAGAATGCAGTTGCTCTTAATATGATCCAGAGGTAATTTATGTAGAGTATGAAGAGAGTTGGTCCTAAAACACTGCCTTGGGGGACACCACTGTTGACAGGTACAGAATTTGATAGGACGCTCCCAATTTTGACTATTTGTTGTATGTTTGACAGGAATGCTTCTATCCAGTTATGTAGGTATCCAGAGATACCATAAGATTTTAGTATTAGTAGTAGTTTGTCGTGTACCACTGAATCAAAGGCTTTACAGAAGTCTATGTAGATTGCATCTATTGTTTTGCCCTGATCGAGTTGTGTAGTCCATATGTTTTTGCAGTGTAAGAGTTGCAGATTACAGGGTAGTTTTTAGTTTTTTTACTTTCTGAAACCAAATTGTTTATTAGAGAATAGGTTGTTTGTCTCTAAGTGGAGGATAATGGATTGGTTAATAATTGATTGCATGACTTTACAGATGATGCAGCATAAGGAGATTGGTCTGTAATTTTCAACTAGGTTGGGCTCTCCCTTTTTGAAGATGGGGATGACCGTGGCTTGTGACCATAGGTTAGGCAAGGAGCTGGTCCTGAAAGATTTTTCAAAGATTATGCTTAGAGGTTTGGCTATGGCAGTGGGTAGCTTTTTCAAGAATTAGGCACATATTCCGCCCAGTCCAATAGATAGAGATGGTTTTAGATTGCGTAGTGCTTTTTCAACAATGTCTTCTGTAAAATCGATATGTATTAGATCATTGTATTTGTCTGTGGTTCGACTAGGAAATACTGGGCTTGATCCATTGCATAAAAAATGCTTGATCCATTGCACATGCATGGAAAATGTATGCATGCATGTATGTATCATTCAGCATATATCAGAATTCATTCATTATTCCCATAAATCACAGGCTTCCCATGGATTCATAATTCCCATAAATCTGTAATTCCCATAAATCTCAGTCTCCAATAAATTGGAGCTATTATTCTTATTAACACATACACACATACATTCTTTTCAGATCTTATAAAAATGCAATTCATCTCCCTTTAAACCTATTACTAGAATTTTATCAGTAACTTTTTCAAGAAAGGAAATTGAGCATATTTTAGTACGCTATGCATTTTTTTTCAGTTCCTAAATTACCAAGGAATTTTCACTGTTGAGCAGTTATTAATTTATCTGCCAGAAGTAAAAAAAAGAGATAAGTTCTGTATTAACTTAAAAGTTTATGTAATTGATCATTAATTCCATTGAAAATATGTAATAGTCCAAACTCTGGAACATACTCTATTCTTTGTTTAGTTATAACCCTTGCTTCTTCTAGTATTTTCTTCCACAAAGGTACAACTTTTTCACATATCTCTTATATATTGTATATTAAAAATATTCAATTCTGTTAACAACCCCTCCAACATTTTATGAGTTCTAAGATAATAGCATTATACTACAGTAGTTGGAGTTAACGACACTGCTGTTCTCTCTTCCACCACAGCTCTTGCATAGAAGTTGATAAACTGCCTCTTGATTTCTCATTATTGTTTACCATTTCAGGATATGAGGATTCAGTGGCTAAGATGTTGTCAGAAGACCATTGAGAGCTCGGCAGCTTGGAAATTCAATATGTGAGAGTGCGAGCTACATGATGGAATGAGCTCTTGTCAATTTGTCCCAGCTTCTGATAGCCTAGCAATTCAAAAGCATGCAAATGCAAGCAGATAAATAGGTACCACTTCGGTGGGAAAATACCGGGGACATGAAACGAGCCCCCTCGGGCATCTCCTGGGAATGGTGATGTCACCAGCTAATCCTTTCAGCCTTTGGTAAGTGCCTTGGTAGGTGCTTCTGACACAAATGTATTAGTACCGTTTCATATGACTGATTTGTTTCCATAGGTATGCATTCCAAGTTTTTTTTTATTTACAGGGAGATCTTATATTTTACAATAATAACAAACATGCACACGATACTCCTTTAGGCTGTAAGAAGTAACTAATTATTAACTTTTCAAAGTCTAAGAATAGTAAGATGTTGACTGCCTTACATCTTCAAAAAAAGATTTAAGTTGGAGCTATGTTAACCAACACAATCCTGTTTATTTTGTTTATTAAAGAAACCCACACGCAATTTATGTGACTCACTGTCTTCCTTATAGAAACATCTTTTCCTACAAAGACTATCGTCACTCCATGATATCAATTTCGGCAATTCTATATTGCTCATTAATACCTGGAGATCTCATTAAGCATATTTGGATGGAGGTGGAGATATCTTCTATCAATGCTGGGTGTTGATTTCTCCAAGCCTGAAAAATAGTTTTTGGAATTATATTATCTAGATTAACTTTTTAAAATGAGTTTCTTAGGAAGAAAAAAGCAGAATCTCTCATTTGCCTTATAGATCTATCTAACCCTCATATGTATTCTATGTGTCTTTCCCTATTTTATGGAATCTTCCCATGTAAATGGAGTGATAATATATTCCAAATTTGCTGTTTGGTAATATAAAAATTTATTTATTTATCAAATTGATTTGCCACCTACCTCACAATTCAGGCAACTCTGGGATTCCCTCATCCTGTTCCTGAGTCAAATAATGTTTCTATTAACTCTTAATTGTTTAGAAGTAAAAGGTATTAATTTTTCTTTGCCATAGCATGCATATTTTATCACAAAACCATGTCTTACTTATTTTATTTGTGTCATGGGAGGAATTCACTGGAGAATGCACTTATATTTGGAGGAGTTGTGGTAAAAGGAAATCAGGACACCAAAGAACACAGTGGCACTAGAGGTGGTATTCAGCAGGTTCTGATCAGTTCTGGAGAACTGGGAGCAGAAATTTTGAGTAGTTTGGAGAACTGGCAAATACACCTCTGACTGGCCCCACCCCTATCTATTCTCTGCCTCCCAAGTCCCAGCTGATCAGCTGGGTCTTCTTTTGTTGCCCTGTGTAGGAGAACAGAGCTGGAAAGCAGGTTAGTAGAGTGGGGAGGGAATGGGGATTTTGCTGTATCCTTCTCATAGGAGTGGGGAGGGAATGGGGATTTTACAGTATCCTTCCCCTGCAACACCCACCAAGCCACGCCCACCAAGCCACACCCACAGAACCGGTAGTAAAAAAAATTTAATCCCCCCACTGAGTGGCACTATCAAACCTGATACTTGCCAGAGCATAGAACAACTCAAAGCAGTAGCGTAAGACTGGAAGATATGGAGACACCTGGTCCATAGAATTATCAAGAGTTGGACCTGACTGAATGGATAACATAATCATTGCATATTTTATCTGGAATTTTTACTAGAAGAGATTGAATTTTTTTTTAAACTCCAAATTTGAATGAGCTATCATTTTACTGCCACTATCTGAACCCTGTATGTATGTTTAGATATTCCTTATTTTCAATTTTTCATTTCTTTTTTTTCTTTCTTCAAACTGGAATAAAGTTGTGAACAAATTTTAATATTTTCATAATGTTTATGTTCAGATATATTTTCAAAACTGGATACAAGTTTCTGAATCTAAATTGAAAAAATATATATCTGAGCATAAATATTATTTTGGGAAGAGTCCAGAAGAACTCCAGTTACGATTTTTGAAAATTCACAGTTAAGCCTGATATTTCTGCAGTTCATTCAACTCTTTCATAATATATTTGACTGAAAGGCTAGAAGGAAAATGTAAATATTACATAATCTGCAAATAGGTTAATAAATATTTATTTTTCATCTTTTTCACTCTTTCAACCATTGCCACAGTGTGCTGCTGCTAATATTTCAGTAACAAGATTAAAAAATAAATGGGATAATGAGCAGTCTGCTAATACAACTCAAGATTAAGAATCATTCTGAATCATAATTAGTAACACTATAAATTTGATCAATCATTCCAAGAAAATTTAAGCACTTTTTCCACGGTTGGATTTGTAGACATATATAACTGAAAAAAGTGAGAACATATTTATTAATATATTTAGTATTAGAAATAATATCACATTTAGTGAATTTTACTATCTTGATGAACCTTCTGTCATTTTCTTTTTAATTTCTTTGTTAATAGTCTTGAATTCTTATCTTCATATTTTTGCTTTAAGAATAAAATTAAACTAAAAACTTTAGCTATTTCTAAAATTCCAAACTCTTTTCCTTTCTATTGTTTTCATATAATATATTTATTGATATTGTTATGTTACACTCTATCCATATGCTCTTAATTCCTGAATGTAATACATTTGTCATTTCTATAATATTCTTTTTACATTTGTCACTTCTATAATATTCTTTTTAATCCTGATCATTTGGCTTATATATTCACTCTTATGACTGCCTTCATGGTGACCTATCTTGCTATTAACAATGTTTGCTTCTCAGCATTTTTGTTTCTTTTTGTTGTTTTTAATGTCAAAACCTGAGCTTAATGTTGTTTCACTTGGCTGGAGTTCAAATGA
The DNA here is from genome assembly GCF_049901735.1 of Notechis scutatus. Classification (NCBI taxonomy): domain Eukaryota; kingdom Metazoa; phylum Chordata; class Lepidosauria; order Squamata; family Elapidae; genus Notechis; species Notechis scutatus. The sequence goes on from NC_142010.1 coordinate 73,688,939, forward strand.
GAAAATGGGATGCTTCCATTTCAGGAACACTCCAAAATCAATGGAGCATGACCTGAAATATTCATTGGAATAATTTCTGTTTGCTGCAGTTGATTCAGAAAATATATATATATATATATATGGTATTCAGCTTTGTTCGGGTATTTTCCCACGTCATTATAGTTGTGCTTTTAAAGTTGTAGTAACGTTTCAGCAGAATCTCATCAGCCATCATCAGGCTTCTGTACAATACTGTGGGCATTACTACTGTGGCATTCCCTTTGTCTGCTGGACAAGTAATGGATAGAAAAGACTATGAAACACAATTGACAGACCTACTCCAAGACTCCACATACAAACCCATAAACACGGACCCAACCACATATCTGGAAAAAATAACCAAGAAGAAAATTATAACCAGCCACGTGAGCAAAGAGATCCAACAGACGATCATCCCAAGAGAAAAATCTTCCAGATGCCCCAAACTATAGGGCCTCCCAAAAATACACAAAGAAGGCATACCTCTCAGACCCATAGTCAGCTCCAGAGGAGCACCACTACAAAACCTAGCTAAACACTTAGCAAAACAGCTAGAGCCCCATGCTGAAACAGCAGCTTCACATGTACAAAACTCATACCACTTCTTGGAAATGATCAAAGATCTACATGTGGAACAAGAAGATCTGCTTGTAAGTTTCGACGTGGTTTCACTATTCACTCAAGTCCCAATAAAAGAAACTCTTGAAATCATCAAAAATAAATACCAACCAGCTAAACACCTCATGGAACTAGCAGAACACTGTTTAACCAACACATATTTCATAAACAAAGGACAAAGATACAAGCAAATTGAAGGAACCCCTATGGGATCACCACTGTCACCCATCATTGCAAACCTGTTCATGGAAGAATTTGAATCCAGAGCCCTGGCTAACGCCACCCACAAACCCAAACTATGGTTAAGATACATCGATGACACATTTGTGATTTGGCCCCATGGAAAAGAAAACCTAAACAATTTCCTAACACACCTAAACAGCACACATCCCAAAATCAAGTTCACCATGGAAACGGAAACAAACAAACAACTACCATTCCTAGTTGTACTAATCTACAAAAAAACAGATGGCACACTAGGACACACCATATACCAGAAGAAAACACACACCAACCGCTACCTCAACGCCCAATCCCACCACCACCCAGCACAGATAAACTCCGTGGCCAAAACACTAATCGCCAGAACCAAATGCCTGGCAGACAAGACACACATTAAGACTGAACTATGCACCCTGACTAAAGTACTGACAGCCAATGGCTTCCACAAAAGCAAAATCACTGACTTGATCCACAAAAACACACTGAGACATAATGGAGACCTAGAAGATGAACAGACCTATGGAACAGCTGTCCTGCCCTACATAAGAGGTACTACAGACAAAATCAGTAAGATACTACACAGGCATCACATCAAGACTGCCTTCAAAACAGACAGAAAAATAGCAGCCATCCTAAGAAACCCCAAAGATAAAATTGACCTGGAAAACCAAGGCAAATATGAAGTCCCCTGTGCATCATGCCCTGCCACATACATTTGGACAGAGCAATAGGAGAATAAGTACCCGCCTGGATGAACACAAAAATGCAGTAAAAAAGCTGGAACACACTTCCTCACTAGTCCAACACATGAAAGCCACAGGTCATAGCATCAACTTCAATGGCACCAAAACCCTAGCCACTATAGAAAACCCCAGCCACAGAATTATCAGAGAAGCCATAGAGATTGAAAAAAGACCTGAAAGCATGAATAGAAAGATGATTCCACCAGACTGTCAATAATTTGGAAGCCTGTACTCACAAATAAAAAAATCTCCACACCACAAGCCAGGCAAACACCTGGGCACAAGCAGATCCCCCCCCTGATACCTCCCGCTCAAACACACCCCAACCAGGCACCCAGATGAAACCTAGCTTCCTAATAAATGATAGCCATCCATTTACTCGGAGCCAAGCTGCACTAAAAGCCTCCAATACAGGAACACAATGTTGCCAGCCAATCAAGACAAAAAAGCCACAAAACAGACAGAAGATATTAGAAACACCAATCCAGCAGAACACAGCAAACTCCAAGACCAATAAACACAGACCAAGACTCCCAACCAATCAGGATGAAGAAAAAAACATTCTGGCACAGCAGTAGGCTAGCCCCAAATTTAAAACTGAAATGGCTGTGAAAGTCTGACTCACAGACGAACGCTATACAGAAGCCTGATGATGGCAGATGAGATTCTGCCGAAACATTGCTGCAACTTTAATTGCACAAATATAATGACGCGGGAAAATACCTGAACAAAGCTGAATACCATACATGTAAGTACCCACGAAAACTTAAGAAAACAAATATAGATATATTAAGCCCAAATACAAAACAGCCTTGAATGAGATTGATGCCTGCCTGAGTAATATGTAAATCCCTTCATTAAGGGATACATAGCTCCCCAAATACCAATGAGTCTATATATTTGCATAAATTTTACAGCTTTTCAAATACTTGAAAACTACTTCAAATAGTTGTCTTATATTTTTTATCAAAAACCATATACATTAGGGCTGTCAAACTCCCGGCCTGCGGGCTGGATGCATCACGCACTGGCTACACCCATGCCCAGTTTAGCGAAGGGGGAAAAAGTCCAGATATGTCACATGACGCCACCGTGATGACGTGAGTTTAACACCCCTGATATACATGCATTGCCATGGAAATATTTTTTTAGAATCTAATTTTTCCTGCCAAATTTACTCAAATCTTTAATGATTTTCAGCATGCATTCAATTTAATTCTGGTTTGGTGCATTTACAGAAATCAGTGTTACAATTTTATTCTAAAACTTCAATAAAAATAAATTTCTGAAATAAATGTTGTCTTTTTTATGCTAACCACTGGTTCAAACAAGCAATCATCTGCTCTTCATCCAGTTCATAATATGTTTTGTTCCTGTGTTGCTTACCAAAAATATTTTATTTTTCATTTATTTCTTAGATTTTATCTAGATTTTTTAAATTCAGCCTTTATTATGTTTATAGATAACTCAAGGCAGTGAACATACCTGATACTCCTTCCTTCTTAATAATAATCTTGTGAGGTAGGTTGGGCTAACAGACTGTGATTGGCCCAAAGTCATCCATGTGACTTTTATGCCTAAAGCTGGACTAGAATTCACAGTCACCTAGTCTCTAGTCCAGCACCTTAACTATTACACCACTTTTACACTTTTAATAAAATGTGTTAATTGGAAAAAGCACTATTAGATCCTTTGAGATCTGGCTTTCATGCCTAAAGTGGGACTAGAACTCACAGTCACTTTTATTCTAGCTAAATCTATCATATAATCAAACTGGTTTCTAATAGAAAATATAGGGATTATTTTCTGACTAACTATACTTCTTCAAAACACTATTTGTTCTCTATTCTTATCCTATCTTCAAAATCCAAATCTCTACCCTGCTCCACTGTTTCCTTATGCAATATGTAAATAACTACTTTTAAAATTTATTTTCATTTCTTTATTTAAGTAATTAGTAATAGGGCTGCCCAACTCAAACATTGTGAATCTGGGCAGCATACAATAGATCCAATACAAAACAAAATATAACATTTCAATTTAAATCCAATCAACCATTAACGGATAATCAGAGATCCATAGTTGTATCTACTTCTGGATAGGAACTCCAATCATCCTGGCCTTAAAGCCCAAGAAAAAATTAAGGCTCACAAGGTTGGAGCTAATCATATTCTGGGGCTGGGGAGGTTATTCCAGATTGTTTTAGTTAGAGGAATTCTCTATTTTGTCTAAAAGGAGAGATTCTATCTTGAGTCTCTCCACTCCCTAGCCAATTGTGCTTCTATATTACTTCCTACAATATACCCAGCTCTTCTCTTTATTTTTTTTCCTCACATTTCCCAACTAACATTGAACACTTATTCTGTAACACTTCTGAATCTTCTTATATTTCCCCAGCCACAAAATGTTCTTTTATCTTATTATCTTTTGGAAAGTTACTAAATATAGGATGCTGGAAGTCCAAGGTTGTGTTTTATTAGTCATTCAAGCAATATTCTGATTTCTTTTTAAAAAAACAATTCTTTGGTAAGAAGTTTAAATGCTTTCCTTCCCTGTAATTTAACAGGGCTAACACATTTAAAAACAGCATTGTATCTCTGTTCCACTTTATCTCTTCCGGGTCATAAGCTCTTTGCACTTTCTTGTTTCTCAAATGGGATTCACACATCTGATTATGTCATCTCTCTGGGTTTGCATTCGGGTGAACCTATAGGCAAGTTGCACAGCTTTATCTGAAGGCTGAAAGTCTAGCAAAGGGCATTAATCTTCGAGATAAGTTATCCAATTAAGTACTTTCTGCATTTTCTCTGATGCCTTTAAATCTCAAATTATTTCTTCTATTCTGGTCCTAAACATCTATCAAATCTAATTTAATGTCTGTAATTTTGAGGGGAAGTTTTCCAATATCAAGCTCATTTTTCATAGCAGTGTCAAATGCTTTACCAGTCATCTGATTGACCTTTGATATTTGATAAGACATACATTTCAGTTGTTTATTAATTTGTTCAACCATACCCACCAAATCCTTTCACATCTCTTTAGCTGACTTTTAGCTTTTCTTAAGTTGCTCAAGCTTATCTTTTATTGAATCAAAATCCAAACCCTTTCCAGGACTGGGTATAATTTTTGAGCATCCTCTTGAGACAAGAAGTGCTGCTCCTGCTGTATTGGTTTGTCTATATAAGCTTTAATTCCGCTGCCTCTTTGTGAAGTTCCTTTTTAAGATACCTTTTTTATTTAGCCTTATCACTTAGCAGGATTCCAGCCAGATCTGAATGGCTAAAATTATCAAAGGAGCTGGGTCAGGAAGAGAGCAAATGTCACGGTTTGCCATTTTTACAAGTAGCTATCAGTTCTCTTTGCCACCCCACCCCACCTACCAAATCATTGCAGTAATATGACTTGGCCTTCTTTCTTTTCATCTTTTTTCATCAGCCCCATCCTTTTGAAGAACTTTCTCACTTTGTAGTGCTATGTTGAATCCTGCTGGTGTGTCCCACTTGCATGTGTGCTACATGAAATACTGTAACATTATGGTTCCTATTTCTGTTGGCTCCACATCACTTCCATATCACACTGATATGGAAGGATTGTAGGGTTAAATGTAGTGTGGAGGATTAAATGTAGGGTTGCCTTTCATCTTCTTGGCTTCAACCTTAGTTGTGCTCTGGCTTAGTCATTTAAGTGTGTGAATGCTTGGCTTCTTTATTGTGGCTTGAGAAAAATTGTGCTTGGCTATGTGAAGACCTCTATTATTACAAGAGCTTCCTATACATCTGCCCAGGGGTGAAATTCAAAATTTTTCCCTACCTGCTCTGTGGGCATGGCTTGGTGGGTGTGGCTTGGTAGGACTTAGTTTCTAAAAGGAAGAAGGTGGGTGGGCACAGGCAGGGCCAATTGATTCAAATTGTCCCTACCACCTCTCCAAACTGATTCAAATCATCCCTACCACCTTTCCCAAGGTGGTTCGAGGTAGTTGAATTTCACCACTGCATGACCTGCATTGACAGGAAGGTGTTTGACTTGGCTTAATTGCCCTTCGATTAACCTCTATGAGTATATTAGGTTACATTACTTTTTTGTTAAGAAATTATATCGGTATATTCTAATCTACTCTTTTTTTTTTTAAAGGTCTATGCAAACCTCCAGATACCATACTCCCCATCTTGGGCAACTCTTAAATAATCCTTCACCAGGTGTTGAAATAATTTGATTCAAACTCTACTGTGTGTTTCACAGTTAATCTAGTCCTTTGTGCTTCTGACTGCCAGAAAAGCTCCTGTGAACTCTAGACATCTGGTGGCAAGTGTTGGCAAATTCCTTTCTCAATCCTCATAGAATATAATGATGAGAAACACTTATTCTTCTGAAAGCTTCTCAACACTGTAGCAGTTCCAGATGGCATTTGATATAAAATCCCATGATAGAATATGACAGTCATCTGAAATAGATTACCTACTTTGGATGTTTGCGATGATTTCATTGGTAGCTTGGACCATCTAATCTCTAGTTTTGCTAACAGCGAAATAATGTGTTTGGCATTTTTTCCTTTCTCTGTTAAACATGGATGAGAAAGAAGAATCGACTCTACAGTATGCTGCATGAAGATTAAATTTCACAACAAATGCAGAAAGGGCATTGCAGTAGTCAGAACTTTTATTTGAAGGTCAAAGAAGACTAAATGAATAGATTAAGAGAAAGCAGGAATCAAGAGCTAAATTAGGAACAGAAGCCATAAAATCAATCCAAATGTCAAGGTAAAAGGATAACAGTATCTTTAAGGAACACTTATTTATGTTAATTTAATTCATGCAGCTTGACTGGTTAAGTTTTTATAGCTAATGTTTTTCTTGGCCTTCCTCTATTCTAGTTTTCTGTTTTAACTAATTTCAGGAAGTCTATTGTTGAAAGAAATATCCTTCTGGGTTCAGTTCCAAGTGGGGAAAAAAGACACTGGAAACATGGAGGCTGTTTGGAAAGATGGTTTAATGGTGGACAGGAGCACATGGCTTGGAGCTCCAAAGTGAAAAGGATGATCACATGCTTCAAGATATTGAGTGAAGGAAAAGAAAGGCAGGCTGAGATGCTAAGAGTCCCTTATATACCCTCTGTTGGGATTTGAATTTGAGCTTGTATTCTGATTGTTTGTCAGACTCCCATGGGGCCATGCAGGGGCAACTCTGTAGACTGTCCTGAGTGCCAGGCTTGGTTGAGTTTTGCTGGATGATGATGTAATGAAAGGGCTTTGGGCAATTTCTATTATAGCTCTACCTGGAGACCTTTGTTATGCAAAATATTCTGGCCCAGGCCTTAATGGCCCACCCATTAACAAAGGTGGGGGTGAGCTTCTGCTTCTGATGTAAGTTTCTACTCTTTTTAGGGAAAATATTCTGCCTTTTTAATATTTCCTAGGATATTTCATTTTTCTAGGAGAGGGTTGGGTGATAACTTCCTACACTATTTTTTTTTCCTTTTGTCACAAAGTTTGTATCACAAATTTCACTTCTGGCAGTCAACTCATGTGCATCCATTTCTGTATCTCAGCGGCATTCCAGATTATTCCACCTCAAAATCACATGGCTTTCTGATTAATTGTTCTTGGATTAAATAATGGTTCTCCTCAAGCCATTTCCTCTATTCAACCATATTCTGGCCTTCAGTTCAAATGTTCTAGAACAGGGGTGTCAAACTCAAAGCCCAGGGCCAGATCCAGCCCGCGGGATGCTTAGATCTGGCCCACGACGCCTCTGCCAGCAAAAACAGCAAAGCACCAGCCCACAGTGCTTTTGCCTGTGAAAACAGAGCTCGGGAGCCTGTTTTCGCTGGCAGAGTGCTCGGGCCACCACAGGTGCCCCCAACACAAGTGACATTGAGCTGGCCACACCCTCTCTGGCCATGCCCACAACAGAATTTGGCAAGCTAAGCATAATTTTCAAGAACAATTTCTCCCTATGCCTGAAGAGAAAAGTTTTTGATCAGTATGTGCTACCTACTCTAACATATGCCAGTGAAATATAGACACTAACCTCACAATCGATACAAAAGCTATGAGTGGTGCAAAGAGCCATGGAAAAATACATGTTCAACATTACAAGTCAAGATACAAAGACCTGTACATGGATTAGAGAACAAACGAAAGTATACAATATCATCAAGAGATTAAAAGAATTGAAATGGAAATGGGCTGGTCATATAGCAAGAAGAACTGATGGCAGGTGGACTCAGGCAGTCATAGAATGGATCCCACTTGATAAAAAGTGCCCGTGAAAGAGACCCAAAACAAGATGGATCAATGACATCAGCACGTATTGCGGGCCCAATTGGCAAAAGAAAGCTCAGGACCATATTGGTTGGAAACATGCAGAACAGGCCTTCATGCTGCACTGGATAAGCAATGGCTAAAATGATGAGCTGACATCAAAGTATTAAAAATGGAGCATTATCCTACAATAGCCAGTGCTAGTATTGCTGGGAACTCTGGGTGCTTAAAGCAACACCAGTACATGTGATTGCATTCTCAATATTGTACATAGACTGTATTTCTCATAACTGAATCTTCATTTTTGCTGTAAAAGGTTAACTTGAGCACTGTAATAGGGTTTTAAAAGGCAGACCTGCTTTTATTTTGCCATTCCATATCATGCCCCCTGGGCTCAGCATCTCACTAATGCAGCTAAGGCTGCCCTTTCTCCAGGAGAAACTTCTCAGTGACCACACATATGCCTACCAGCTTCAGAAATATAGCTCTACATTCAACTTTTAAATATTGTTATGCTAAATTTATCCACAAAAATAGCCTGCAGATATATAAAACTGGAATAAAGACCCAATAACAATCACAATACTGGAAAGCACAGCAATAAAATAAACAATGATTCATTTCTGGTAAGTGATTTATGAGGGGGAGGAGAATGAATGATTCATTTCAGTTGGCAAAAAATAGCACAATCAATTCATGAAGCCTGAATCTTCAACCTTTTTGTGCCAGTGAAGATGTCTAAAATGTTGAGATCATGTTACCAGCCCATTTGCAAAATGCTGTGATGGATATGGCTAATACTAATAATTATACAAGGCATTAGAGTGCTGTCCCTTGCTCTTCTTTCTAAGAATGCTTCTAGCATCCAGCCCTATTTGGAACAAAGTTAAAATTCAGGCACACGCTTTGCTTTGTAGCAGTTAGCTTTCCATTCATTTTTAAAATTAAAAATATCTTTAAAAAAACACAGAACAGGAAGTTTGGCAGTTTCCCCTCCCCACATAAAAGTGTTGGCATTATGCTATCATCCATCTTTGGAATTTGCCATGCTGATCCACCTTATAATGAGCATTGGGCATACAATGTATAAATTGAAGAAAAATAGGAAAGGATGTAAGCAATATATTAAATCCTTATTGCCCAGTCTTGCTTCTTCCTCCAGTCATACTGATTGGAAATTATGGGAATTGAGCTCCAAGACCTCTTGGACCAAGCTGGGCTGGGCTGATTGACACAAAGAATAGGGGGAATGCCAAATTATGTTTGTAGGTTTGTTGGTGGAGTTATAGTCCCATGTTGATGTGGAAAACAGAGTTGCTGCTAGGGAAGGTTAAGTTTGAAGTAAGAGCTCTCTCTGGATGTCCTCTAATGAGTATCTGTAGCTTTATGAGAAAATTTATACTGAACCTCATACTAACCTTGCCTTTCCCATTGCTCCCCCAGCTAAAGACGCAAGTTGTGCCAGGAGGAAAAGGAGGTGAAAAAATCATGTTGATGTCCTTAGGACCACATACACATATAAAAGTAAGGAAATTAAAGGCCATGCTTTTTTCTAAATGCCATCAGCTGCATATTATTTAAGTAAATATCAGCGTTGATCCCTAATTCACATTTTGCATGGAGGAAGGCATCATCAAAAATCAAACGAGGTTTAATTTCCTACATCAATAGGAATCACTCAGCTTGATGAATGTTTATCTATTTATGCTGTGGTGGTCCTGAAATCAAATTCCGTAAGTGGCTCTAAATTGGATTTCTTCACTCCTTTTACTGTAAGACAAGTGCTTAATGTTAGATGAATCAAGAGGAAATGTCTAAAAGAAGGCAACGCAAATGCCTATAGCTATGAAATAATTAGAGAATTAACAGCAGCTTCCTGTTATTTAAAAGCTACCCTGAGCAAAGAAATAATCCATCCTACTTGGTTTATCCTATCAATTGCACATTTTATGTAAAGTGAAAATTAAGGTCAGGGAGGAAAAGTTATTCTGAATCTAGCCAGGTTACTTTGAGCATTTTCATTAAAGTAAGAGTTGTACCCAGAGAACAAATGTGCAATCTATCCCTAGGCTTATTTATTCTAAATTATGCCCTACTGAATTCAGTGCAGTTTACACTCCAGTGAGTACAATTGGATTGCAATGAATATTCATTTTTCTACCAATATAGCCATGCATGAAATGAATGTCGAAATATTCACTGATTCATTTATTGTAAACATTTTAGTAAGACAATTTCTAAATTGGCATGAAGTAGAAGCAGTTGCAGGCAAAGATAAAATACAGTACAGTTATAACAATTAGAAAAAAACATGCAAGACCATCAACAGAATAAAAAAGTGTAATAATTCATTATAAACATTTGTTGAATGCACTAAATTAGATGTTCAAATATAGGACAGCATGGAATTTCCTGTATGTCATATTTCTATTCATTACCAATAATTGCCTAATTGCAAGAGTTACTTATAGCTGCATACAAACTTGACAGTCATCAAGTTTGGAGCACTTCTTGGCATACAAATTAGGCAGAGAGTATCAATGTTGGGTGATTATTAAGTGGTATTGTCATATTTCCATATACAATTCTTCTAGATTAAAATTGGAGGCATAGTGCTGTTTTTATCTGAAAATAAATCCAAACAAGCAAGCACTGATATTACCTAGTTGGATAATAAAACCTTTGCAAGCAAACCACCAAGGTCACAGAGCACCAAAATCTCCACAAATTAAATCTTGTAATGTTCTAGACCCCATATGAAATGCAGGCTAACCAAATGTCAAGTAAGATAATTAAAATTTCCTTTAACTTCATATATTCACCTATGCAGTTTTCTTGGGAGCAATATGCAAGTCGTTTGCATTCTCTTTCTCTCTGTCTCTCTCTGTCTTCCCTTAGTCTAGTCTACAGCTCTGGTATTCATTGCAGATCTCTCCTACAAGTACTTAACTTCTAAACTCAGACAAGATGGGCCAAGTACTGCTACCTTCTAAGATTAAAAATGCCTCTTCCTAAAGATACAAAGATAGCCTGATGAGGAAAAAAAAAAGGTGTATCCAGAGCTAGCAGGGTAGACTTTAATTATTTGTTTACAATTTCTTGTATAACTCTTACAGCATGTTAATTTATCCTGCCACTCAACTTGAGAATGAATACAATAGAGAATTATTTTTTCATTGCAGTGCGATACTTGATCAGCAATGTTGTTTTATATTTAGAAGCATTTCATAACTGACATGTTATGATATGTAATATAGCTGACAAGAACTGACAGAGGAGATGCATTGGTAATACAGCTTCAAAACTTTTATTTGTTTAAATTTTAATGGGTCCCAATAACTACATACACATAAGTATCAAATATTTATATTTGGAGATAATGAACATTCAAACAAAAATATGAAGATTTTAAGTTTTTGTTAGAGATGTTTGATTCAGCTCTGCAATTAAGATAACAAGTATATGCCATAGGACATTGGAAGCAACTAATCCCATCCTTCTATAGGGAAACTCAGTCCAGATAACTATTGATTCTAGAACTTCTTATCACATCCAGGGAGATAGTAGCAATGTTCTGAGGTTAATATCCAGTATTAACCAAAATCAAGACTGGTGTGAAAGTAAAACCACTTTGTCTGAGCAAATTATTTAATATTACTTACACATGTTATTTTTCAACCCCTCCAAATTTGGCAATGCAGTCAATTCAAGGCATTGTAAATTTTAGGACAAAATACATTAATCCCAGGCTCTTTTATAAAATTAATAATAATAATAATTTGCTTATGCTCAATTAATAGAGAGGTTTAAACTGGATAAGAAGGAATGTATTTCTTCTTCTTGTGCCATATCTGTCATCGGATGTTGGAGATCATGTTAGCAATCCTATTTTTATCAACAGCCTCACAAAAAAGTGCTGTTGAGTTTTGTCCAAACCAGTCCCTTAGATTTTGAAGCCATGATGTTCTTTTTCTGCCTAGACCTTGTTTGCCTTCAATCTTTCCTTGGAGGATTAAGGACTTTAACGACTTAGATGAGGGAATAGAAGGGGAACTTACCAAATTTGCAGATGATACTAAGCTGGCAGGAATAGCTAACACCCAAGAAGATAGGCTCAAGATCCAGATGGATCTTGACAGACTAGAACACTGGGCCATATCTAATAAAATGAAATCCAATGTAGAGAAAAGTAAAGTTCTACACTTAGGCAAGAAAAACCAAAAGTACACATATAGACTGGGTGAAACCAGGCTCAATAGCAGTAATTGTGAGAGGGATCTTGGAGTCTTAGTGGACAACCAGCTAAATATGAGCCAGCAGTGTGCAGCAGCAGCCAAAAAAGCTAATGCAATCCTAAATTGTATTAACAGAGGGATACAATCAAGATCAAGGGAAGTACTAATACCACTCTATAAAGCCTTAGTAAGACCACACCTAGAGTACTGCATCCAGTTTTGTTCACCACATTATAAAAAAGATGTTGAGACTCTAGAAATAGTACAGAGAAGAGCAACCAGGATGATTAGGGGACTGGAGGCTAAAACATACAACGAACAGTTGCAGGAACTGGGTTTGGCTAGTTTAGTAAAGAGAAGGACCAGGGGAGACATGATAGCAGTCTTCCAATATTTGAGGGGCTACCATAGAGAGGAAGAGGTCAAGCTATTTTTCAAAGCACCCTAAGGCCAGACAAGGAATAATGGATGGAAACTGAACAAGGAGAGATTTAATCTGGAAATAAGGAGAAACTTTCTGACAGTGAGAACAATCAATTAGTGGAACAGCTTGCCCTCGGAAGTTGTGGGAGTGCCATCACTTGAGACTTTCAAGGAGAGATTGGACTGCCATTTGTCAGAAATGGTGTAGGGTCTCCCGCTTGGGCAGAGGGTTGGACTAGATGACCTACAAGGTCCCTTCCAACTCTGATTATCTGTTATCTGTTATCTGTTAAGTGAAGTATGCTGTATTTTTCTGGGTGTCACATCACAGTTATGTATTTACCAATGAGAAAACTGATGCTGAGTTAGACTTATATGTTAATCCTGATTGTGTGATTTCTAAATTGTACAAACTACTGGAAAATGAATGCTGAAGATGAATATGTAAAAGATTGTATGATTAAATGGGCAAACAATTTTGAATTAGGCAATTTTGATTATTATATAATGTAAGATCAAGATGACAGTATGTGCAGTAAGACAGAAATTTACACTGAATTATAATTTGAAGGATACTTTTTAAAAGATGATATATCATTGGTACCTAAGAACTGAAAATATTATATCTGGCATACCAATTGTATCTTGCAAATGTAAACAATCTGATTTTTTTTACCATCTCTGGTAGACATGTAAGAAAACTAAGAATGACTGAATTCTGATTTGTATTTTAATTCAGAGAATTCTTAAGCTGGAATGTATAAATGAAGCCAGAGGCTTTACTTTTAGCTCTAATGGAAAAACAGATTTTAAAAAATATGAAACTTTATTTTCATGCATGATAACAGCAGTATCAGACTTCTTTTATGTGTAGCAATGGAAAGAATCACAAGTACCTCAAATAGAAAAATTATGGATTGGGGAAACTAAAATGGAGTTGATGGAGATACCAAAATTGACTGATTTGATTTGATTAAAAAGTTTAACTTTATCTTTCTTTACTTGGAAAGCATCCTTGGACATTTGGACAAAATGGAAAATGAAAATTTAACTTTGGAATTTGATGACTGGACTTGTTCATTGATTATAGAAGTATTATATATTATGATATAACATAGTTCAAAATATTATTGCATTTTATGCTTGTGTTTGCACTGGACAAAGTTGGAATTAATTTCTTTCACAGCTCTTTTCCTCTTTGACTGCCTCCCTTATTTTGCTTTTTTCTCCTTCTTTTTCCCTTTCCTCGAATGGTTTTTTGTTTTCATTTCTTCACATTTTATACATTTTTTAAATGCAGTTAAAAAGAACCATAAAGCTAATAATGATTTCTTTGGGATTAAAGATGGACAAGAAGTAAATATACAATTCATTTTTATTAATTACATTTTAGTCTATTTCTCCAAATAAAAAACAATGATAGAATTTTTATTTGTGCCTTTAAGTGAGTCTTGATTCCTAACCACAGCCTGGACAAGTCCACACAGTTTTCTTAGCAACATTTTCAGAAGTGTTTTGCTATTTTTTTTTTCATTCTAGGGCTGAGAGAATATACTATAATTCAGTGGTTGCCAACCAGTGGGCTGGGGACCACCGGTGGTCTGCGAGAAATTTTTGGTGGTCTACAGAGAAATGTCACCCCCAAAACACCCCCCAAATCAATTAATCTAAGCTGCATGGGAACACAAGGCTGCGCCGCCCACATGGCCCGCAGCAACACAAGGCTTGTGCCACTTGCATTGTAAACAACTCGTAGTGAGGGGAGAGAGAAAAGGGCAGGAGTGGGGGAACTTGCCCCACTCGCCCCACATGCCTCGCCTGCCCACCGGGCTGCTTCTTTCCGCTTCTTTCTTCTGCTTTTGGCTGCATGCAAGGAAAGTAGTAAAAGTCTTTCTTTCTCTCCGCCAGAACTGAGTGTTTGGGACCCTGCAAGGCATCCTGTTCGAAGAGGCTGCGCCGGCCTGACAAGTCTCACAAAGACTCATTTCTGGTGAAATTTGGGGGAGAGAAAGAAAGACTTTTGCTCCTTCTGCTGAATGAAGCCAAAAGTCTCCCCCGAGAACATAGCTAGAGACGGTATCCTGTGATCCCAAATAAAGAATGATTGATTGGTAGGAAAATGGGGTGGGGAATTTTCCTGCAGACTTTTTTGGGGATTTTCCCAGGGTCTGTGCTCTACAGGATTTAAAATTATGAGTTTGGTGGTTCCTGAGGTCTAAAAGGTTGGTGACCCCTGCTATAATTGACCCGAAGTGGCCCGGCTGGCTTGGTGGCTAAGGTAGGACTAGAACCCACAGTCATCTTATTTTTAGCCTGGTGCCTTCAAGAATTACACTAGAGTCTTGGAATTTTATAAAACTATTTCACTGAGGAAAAATAAAAACAAGGAAATCACATTTCAATGACTGTAGGTTTTTTAAATTAGGAACTTGGTCATTTTTGCCATGCAGCTATAAGGCAGAACATTGTTCTATTTACTTAGTAAAATACCCCCCCCCCTTTCTTTGTGGTATGCTGTTGTTTTTGCTCTCCAAAGTCAGGATTATTATTTTTACAGTGTCCCTTTGGCTCAAGTCAGCTTCTTTTAAACTGCTTTTAAATTCCTGCTGTTTGCAAAACATAGGCAGGCTGTAAATTGTTTTTGGGACTCTTTCCCAATGCAGCTACACTAAGCTCCCTCCTCCCTCATTTCTACAAGCTTGATACTTCTGAACCTTTACCCTTCTCTTGTAATTCCACCTTCACTGCAGTTTAACAGCCCTTTCTCTTTTCCCCACTGTTTGTAATTCCCTCTGTAGACAGAGAAACAAATCAGAGGTTTGCATATCTTTGCTCTGAAGGACAAAGGCAAATTAAAACAACAACACAAACACTCAAGCTCTGGAAACCTTGCGTTGTACTCATATTTTTTGCATCAAACTGGGTATTCTGCCTTGAGAGGATTTGCTAGAAAAACCCATTGACAGAAAAACCCATTACCATTCATTATCTTGAGACCGGTGGGGTGTGTGTGTGTGTGTGTGTGTTGAGGGGGATGAACCTTGTTGAGAATCACTGCATTCATTTACATGTAATTGGAGAGAAATGAGAAAAAGCTATTTGAAGGATGCATATTTGAATTCCTGCAATTTTTCAAAGAAATATATCAATTCGTAAGAAATGGAGCCAGGATGAGCCCACATGACATTGTCATGGATCATCAATAATATGATCATCATCTTGCAGTGCTGTAGCAAGCGATAATAGGGGGAGGGAAGGGAGAGGAAGGAAGGAAGGAATAGCTATAGACCAAAAGTGATTCCTAAGTTTTGCTTTTCACAAAGACAAATGATTGACCTTAGCTTTTCGAAAGTGTTCTGTTTGGGTCACAAGACTGACTGCTCCTTGTTTAGATTGGCATCTGAAAATATGAAAGCAGCAAATATGTGTATCATTCAGGCATGCTTACTGAGAGAGGTGACTGGCTGCAGCTTCCTATTGAAACGACAATTCTAGATTTCCCTCTGCATCAGGTTATAAAGTGACATCGTTAATTTCTGGTTCAGATGCCCATATTTATGTATGCTTAATGGCTACTGAAATAGATGACTATCGGAGGACATGACTGGACAGAGGATTGCAGCCAAAGGGAACATATTCATCTTAATGTTTTGGAAATTCTAGTCATTGCACAATGGCAATTTGGTCAGAGTCTCACACAGAGGGAAATACATTGCCTAGAACTAGAAGCCAAGATTTTAATAGGAACCAAGGGGCCATTTTACTCAAGCAAGCAAACAATGTTGAGCTAATATGCTAGTTCAGTTGTTCTTAGGCAGTGGTGCTGAAATTATGTGGTTGTTGACTTATTCAACTGGCTTACCATGATACTGCAGATCCAATTACAGATCTGAAGCAGTATTATTTCTCTGCATGGATGGATGATTAAATCTAAGGCCATTTAATGCTTTCACAACTTCTGTATTCCCATTGTGCTTTCAGAATGGCTGGCTATTCTGCATTGTATATATTCCATGCCTGTCTCACTCTGGATGTCAGCAGGTGTTTTTCAGGCATTTCTCTCTTTTTAGCCTTTATGGCCTTTGTAGTTGATATTTTATATATATGCCAACAGTTCTACTCACACTTGAAATGCTGCACAAATGGAAGGAGGCAGGGTGGAAGGAGAGGGAAGGCTAGCAAACAAGCCCCAAGCAATGATTCCTTTTACTTTTTGAAATGAGTCCAGTGTTGTTTCCTCCAGCCTATTTATGTATGATGGAGTTTGCAGACTATCTCTTTTATGAGGGCGTTCTCAAGCTGTAAGCATTTTGAAATCTAAGAGGGTGTCAGTCATTCTACAGTATGAAGATTCTAAGAGTTGCTAATTCCCACCCTCCTGGCCACAGACCCTAGCACCCCCCAACTGTAATCAACCAAGTATTCATAATTCAGTGTGATCATACTTGGCTGATGTGGCTATTTGCTATGGTAGCTGTGAATAATGGGATTTATATTTTGGCACATTTAGAGAACACCAAATTAGAGAAGACTTTCCCACACAGGAGAGGTCTACCAATATTGTCGCTCTTAGCATTTGCTACTGCTAGGTCTCTAAACCAGACTATAGTGAGTTTGACCTTTGTAGTCCAGGACATGTATCAGCCTAACATAAAACGTTTCCTTACATGCACCATCATTTACTCCCAGCCCTCCTCTATACTGTAATGGTGACTTTGCCTCACTATTCTGCCTTCTCTACTTCCTTTTCCAGCTGTAAATGATATTTAACCCTTTGCTGTTGAAAGCCCCATTGACATTACCTGTGATGTCCTGCAAGTCACTTTTCCATAGGTCAAACTGACAGGGCTAAAGTCACGTTCAATGCTGAAGTTTTTATTCTGATTATGAGTACTGGAGTCCCAGCCAACCGGTCTAATGATGTGAGATGCTGGGCGGTGCACTTCAGCAACATCTGAAAGGTCCCCAGTTTCTCACTTCCTGCCCTTCTTTTCCCCCACATTGCCCCCATGTAACATGTTTGACTTTCAGTACCTGTATCACTCAAGGGTCACATGGACACTTCTGAGTTTTTTGGTTGAAGTTTTATGATAGCTCTCCCTGATGCTCAGATGGTGGCATTTTGGTACCAAGCCTTGAACCTTCATAAATAAAGGCTGTGGCATTTATATCTGGATACTATAGAATGTTAATTGTATTCTCTGACCAGTAAGCAGTGAGGCACACTTTAATATCCTTCATTTGGGAATATATATATGCAAAATCTGTATGTTACTGCTGGCTTATATACGTGGCATGTGTCTGAACTAACTAGGTTCCTGGTCATTGTATGTAGACAGACTCTGCAGCAGAAGCAAAGCAGGCACACATGTTAGTTGAACAGTAAATACATCTGATGTGAAGAAAACATCAATACCAATTGATTCAGCGGCACAATGAATCCAGATTAACAATGATTATCCATCCTCTTCACCATCAAACTCATGCTTGGGCCATTGGCTTGCAATTTTTGGATATGTGTGTGCCCTTTTGTGCTCAGAAAACTGGTGTGGCAGACTTTACATGGGAAACTTGGAAACTTAGCATGGTTCTAGTCCACACCCTATAAAATGCAAAATGACCACCACCTAACCATAATTGTTTGAGAAGTCCATTGCAATGCAATGTGTTGCAGCAGGCCAGCTTGCAGTTTCTCCACTGAGGCAGCAGCTCATTGTGGGTAGTAGAAGAGATTTAGGCCCTCAAGTCACCATGTACGATTTAAGGCTTTCTTGGGAGTCCCTCTTGACCTTCATGATGAGTCCTCTGTGTAGGACAACTGTGCTGCCATGAGGCAGCTGATAGTCCAAAATACTCTATCACCTTCCAAGGCTAAT
Organism: Notechis scutatus; assembly: GCF_049901735.1. Taxonomy (NCBI): domain Eukaryota; kingdom Metazoa; phylum Chordata; class Lepidosauria; order Squamata; family Elapidae; genus Notechis; species Notechis scutatus. Next base: position 73,707,333 of record NC_142010.1, read on the forward strand.
CAGACTTGAACCTGGACTTCTTTGATCAGAATACAGTCTTAATCCATATCATTATCTCCTCCTACTTCTCACCCTTTCTCTATTTGCTTTATATCTCTCTGGCAGCACTAGGACATAAAACTAACACTTTGATTACAATGATGTGGATAAACCTGGGACCCCAGCACACCTACAAGAAGAAGAGAGAAGGATTTGTTTTGATCTTCAACTAATTTTAGTTTCCTGTCATGTCTGAAATGAGTACTGCTGCTAATTTTATCTAGCTAAGATTATGTACATGGTTGTTATGATATATAAAACAGTACAAAAACCAATATCAAACAAAATCATAATCTTATGAACATATAATAAACTTGAATACTTATTTGTCCAGCTAAGTAAAATAGTTCAAGGTTGCTAGTTTTTTTTTTATTAAAAAAATAGATATATTTTGGCTGACTTGATATTGTCTCCATGTTCCTCAAAACAACAGCTGCCTCTAGCGTTAAATGCATATAATTACAATTAAAAAAACCCCTTACATTTAAGAAAGGCTGAACTGAATATAAATATATGATTACCAGCAAGTTTCCATCATTGGCTGAGTCTACAATGATTCTTTATAAGGAAATGGGTGAGTTAATTTAGCTGAAAATAAGCCCCACAAAAATAAATGAAATCCAAGTATGTTGTGTCTCCCCCAATACATATGTGCAGATAACCAACAAAAGATAGACACAAATGCTTTATAGAGATATTTTTCTTAGGTTGGAAGGGTTTATATGTTTAATGGTGCTCTAAGCCCACTAAATTCTCTTTGGATTTTGCTATTATGCAAGAATTGTGAATTTACCCAATTATTTAATGATTCGTATTACACATTATACATTCTACTGGCTTGTTTAGAATTGTCAACCACTATATAATTGTCTCCTCTTGAATTGTATTAGATGATCAAACAGTGTGAATGGAATGAAAGCAGATACAGTAATACTATTTTAAAGTACCCGTATGTACTCACAGATAAGCTCCTCCTTGGATAAGCCAACCCTTGAATTTTTAACTCAGATACCGTGAAAAATGTGCCACCCACAGATAAGTCAACCGTGAAGATTAAAAGGTATATAAATTTTGAGGGTTAGTTTATCACAAGTGGCACATTTTTCACAGTATTTTGGTTTTTTTTAAAAAAGAGGGTTGGCTTATCCAAGGATGGGCGATCGGTATGTATACACAGCACTTTATTTTGATAAAGATTCCTCCAGTGAACTGTTGATTGTGCTATATCTTGATTTAGGAATGAAGAATAGGTAGGAGCTTTCTGTAGTATTATATATAGTGCTTAGCAAATTTAAGCTAAGGGCTGAGTGTTGTGGATGAAAAAAAGTTATGAAGCTAGGGTAAAGGCAGGATAAGATGTTGCTCAAGAAACAAATCCTAGAGAAAGAACCCTTGAAAGATTTCACCTGAGAACTGTATGGAAAGGCTGCCCAAAGAGTGAAGGGCTGCAAGGGCTTTCAAAACAGGAATAAGATGACAAGGAAGCAACTGTGTGCTCCTCAGTGATCAATATTCAGATACAACAGAGGAGTACTGTGTAAGAAATGAGAAAATGGAAGGGAAGTTTAAAGCAGAAAAGCAGCATGGTACTTGAGGCTCCGCTGTGATCTCTGAGAAGGAGGTCATACAATGGTTTTCTACTCAATTATAATGGAAACTTTAGTTCAGTATGTCTGGAAGATATCAGACAAAGAAACACTATATGATGATATTAGACTGTGAGATAAAACCAGAATGTTGGTGCTGCTACAGTTTCTATTTTTTGCAGTTCTTTCGATATGGACACACTAAAGCAAAATTCAGGCAAGCTTATTTGTTGATTATTTTTGCATTTTAAATCCCTATTGTTATAGGCATCATGTAATGCTTAGATATTTCAAAAGCAGATTTATATATAATGGTTGCTTTTCTTATTTTTCATGTAACCAGATAGAAAATCAATTAATAATGCATATCTTACAGAGGACCAACTGGCGAAAATGGCAGAAGCCTACAAATACTTCTATATATAACATATGTAAATGATTGCATATGGCTGCAGGGTTTTAAGGCATTAAAATGGCATATAGGATATAGTTTACAGATAATAATACATAAAACCAGAAACACAGTTCAGGCATTTAATAGTAGATTTTATTGTTGAAAGAAAGCACCATGTTACTTTTATATAAAAGTATGAAATACAACTGTGGCAACTCCCAAGCTACAAATGTAATGCTGAAACCACATTTTGGTGAACAGAATTAAGTTTTCTAATACTTTCACAAAGCACTACAGCTAAAGAAATGAGAATACAACTTCATGTCTACTAACATAAATTAGTTTACACACAAAATGTACACAGGCAGAAACTCCAATCAATGTTCGGTAATAATACCTTTAGGGCTGGGCTTTTTCCCCAATTATTCATAAAAATCTGTTGGCCATTTGAGAAGTCTTGCATTGTTTTTTTTCATAATGTTACATCAATTTTTTAAACAAGTACATACCACCCACAATAGTTCTCCAAATGTGTTCATAACACTACAAGAATATTTGGTAAAAATATATGCTTAAAAAAACAACTATCCACACTGCACAATATTTACCATGCATGTTTTTTACATCTAATCCATCTAAATTAATTGCTCATCTCCGTCCTGCCTTTGTTCCAGAGAAAGTGATACAAACCAAGATCCTCTCTTTTTACAGGTTATACATAAAAATGATTTATAGGACAAAAAGGAATAGCATTCTACATTTACATATCCCTTTGCCAAGCTTAAGCCTGCACGATCTAATTTGTTTCAGAAACAGAAACAAATATTAAGAAAATTAAGCTAAATATTGTGAGGTAAATGTTTTCTTAAACAATCTGCTAAACAGATGGGTATTACTGCCAATGACTCCAACTCCCAGGTGCCATTACTACTACTGCTTGCCACCCACATGTGCTATAAACATAACAGATTCCTTCAAAAATTATGTTTCTTCAACTTTTGCTAGAGCAAGAGGGATTTCATATCTATCATAAATTTAGACTTGCACGATTTTAACTTTCTAGATTATGGGTCAAATATATTTGTCAGTTTTTTTAAAGCTAAAAAGGAAATTATGTGTTAAGGCTGTTGCCCCCATGCGAAAAAAAAAAAGCATATATGAACTGGGTTAATTCAAATGGCTGGAAGAGAAAGGACAATCTTATTTCATTAGCAAATGTGACCTCAAAGTATAAGGAAGATCTGCTTATAGTAGATGATGATATAATGGATTGCATCACTGCAGTTATGTGAAGTAATTTTTCAGACAGCTAAAAGCTTCATACAAAGTTATGTGAGGGGAACAGCAGGCAACAACTGACCAAACTAAATCCTCAACAATTTAGTTTTGAATTTACAAGGTTTGTGTCTGTTTGTGAAATTTAACTATATTATTTCATATCTATAACCTCAAGCAGTAGCAATGGCACTTAAACCACTTCATAGTGCTTTACAGTCCTCTCAAAGCAGATTACAGAGTCAACATATTGCCCCCAACAATCTGGGTCCTCATTTTACAGACCTTGAGAAGATGGAAGGCTAAATCAACCTTGAGCTGGTCAGGATTGAACTCCTGGCAGTCAGCAGAATAACTGCTGTGCCAACAAAGCTCTAGTAAGCAATTACACTGCTGAACATGCGGAATCAGCCAAATGTCTGTATTAAAGTTGATTGTTGCATAATGGTGTTGTTATTTGAGGTTTCCCCAGGATTTTTATTGGGGCCAGGCCAAATATTACTCCATAGATAACAATTCTCAGCCTACTTTTCTAACTGTGCAGCTTTTTCATCCAAATTATCATTGGCTCATGTTAACAGCTTCCCCCAGGTGATTTTCATGGAACACTTAATAACTGCTATGGAATGACATTGTCTTCAACATTGGCCACTTAATATTAACAATTAAGAACACACTGCTCCAAGAAGAAAGCTGAAATTGTAAATGAGGTTGCTACAGACACTTCAAAATAGTCACCGGTACCAAAGTTGTCACTGCTTTTATCATAGTAACAGAGGGAACCTAAAGATTTTGTCATTTCAGCACTGCAATGAAATGAAATAATATTCTAAAAGCTGATATTGTGAGTAAACCAAGAAAACAATCCTCATTTATGAAAATATTTGGCAATTAGCAAAATATTTAAGTGGTTTGTCCTTAACTGCAATGCAAAGGTTGTACTTGGGTTCTTATTTTCTAATGCAAACACTTAATAGGAACACAAATACAGACAACTGAATCTCTGGATATTTCATAAGTTTTTCACATAGTTTTCAGTTATAGCAATCACAGTCTCCTTATAGCATTTTTTTCAAAAGACCTATAATTTCTTATGCAACACACTTGTGAACTGTAATAAAAGAAGTTCTTTTAATAAAAGAACTGAGCACATATAAGAATTTAAGTTTCTGGGTAGACATGACAAAAACGATTTATATCAATGTATTACTTTGCTGTATCTCATGAACAGATAACTCATCAGCCTTCATTTTAGTTTTTAGGGGCAAGCAAAGGTGTGTACCTCTTTTAGTCTTAGCTCACTGAAAATGGGGGGGGGGTGGGGTGTCTCACAAAATCCCGTTATTTTTCATGGTATCATGCCATCGGTGCCCCCTTTGCTGCAATCTTTCTCTCACAAATATAATAAACTGTACTACACCAGCCAACAAAAGTTTGTCCACTCTGTTATAACTGGAGTAATCAATAATTGATAGAAAGGATTTCTTGCTGCAAAATACTTCTAAGATTAGTCATAATAAGAATTTTAAAATAACTTCATCTACGCTGATTTTACAGTCACCTAACAAAAGTTAAAACAAAAAACAAACAGGGATCATGCATCTGAGACTATGGTGGCATTTTCCCTTTTCTCTTTGAGAGCATTCTCCCAAATCAGAAGGAACATCATACAAGTAGCTTTGCTATTCTATTTGGATTCAGCCCTCAGACCATCCTCTGATGGCAGGGAGGGGACACTATCGTGAGAAACAGTATCAATGCTTTGTGCTTCTGACTGAAGATGGACAGATACCTCCACAGCTATTTCTTTGCAGTGGTCATTCACTGAACCATCATCTGAATCTCCTGCTGGTGAATTACTGCGCTTTATTTCTGGGTTTGAGGGATACAGTCCCTCTTGGGCACCAAGTGCTTGGGTCTGTTTCACTCCATCTCCTACTTCATCAGGGTCATCAACATGCACAGCTTCAAATATTTCTTCCATAAAGGCCCTGCAGTTAAGGATTAGAGGTGGTAGAGGGATACTTCTGGCAAGTTCTTCAATGTATCGAGCAAATTCCATGGTTTTAAACTGGGTGACTTTGGCCAGCTCTAGAGTTTTGGCAGAGGTAATAATAGGAATGCGTTTGGCTATTTCAAAAGCCTTCTGTAGTTTCTCAGCCCCTTCAGTTCTGAAGAACTCATTGATGGCTTTCTCTGTTTTACGAAGATGGCTGCTCATCATGCACAGGCGTGTAATATTTAAGATAAGGATGATGGTAAAAGCAACTAGGCAGACAATCATGTAATAAATGCCCATGTCTCCAGAGGTGGAGACCACTCTGAGGGTGATTGAATAATAAGAGGTGCCATTTTCATTTGTGACACTGCAAGTATATCGTCCCCGGTCAGCAAATATTACACCTGTGATATTGAGGATATTGTCAGAAATCACCAGTCTTCCATCTAAAGACACAAATAGAATTTTTTAAAAAACATTGCAAGTTCAAGTTATGCTTTTATGTTTCTTAGAGCAGCATGCACAAAAGATGGGACCATTTCAGTTATGGTCCTATCTCCCAATAAATATATGCCCAGAATTTCTCTCTAATTATTTATAAACTGATTTTAAGTATTCTTTTATTCTACTCTGCCTTTAATTCTGGTAGCTGTTCTGAATTTTAAAAACTGCTGTAGAACAAATATAAATCACATGAAGCTTAGCAGGAAAACAATATCCTGTACCAGATTGTCTACAATTACTTTTTATTTTGGATTAATGTTATGCATTTATTTTCCTTTTCATCCCTATGAAAATATCCAATTATGAATATTTTCACTGCAATTGTAGTTAAATTCTATAGAGAATAACAGAAAGTGGATACTTGGATAAAATATTTTAATGCCTGCATGCAATGGGATTTTCTCATCCAGAGTCTGTAATAGTCAAAATAATGATCTTTAAACAATACATTAAATCATTGCAGCAACTTTGATTTAAGCTTTCAATTTTCTTAAAAAACTCTTGTCTATACAATATAAACTTGATTCCTACAGATGGGATTCACATCTGTTATTTTTTTCCCCTTTGTACTTTTTACAGAATGTGACAAAGAAAACCTCTATGAGCATTATACATTGGGTCAAGCTTATTGTAAATTTAGACGAATATGCTCTTACCTCTTCCACCTTGCTCCAGAAGATGCCCCTTTGAGTTGTACCAGAATATGGTGTCCTGCTGGCTAATGTTCAAATTACATTCAATGAAAACACAGGTACCTTCTTTTGCTATGATATTCTGAGGAACTGGATATTTTGTCAAGACTTGAAAGATAGGGAGAACTGATATGTTGAGAGGCAGGGGCCTTGATCCCACAGTAAATGTCAGGTTGGAAGTAACATTTTCTTGAGCAAAAACACTGAGGTTAAGAACCACAATCAACAGGCAGCAGCTGAACTTCATGGAAGCTTATAAAGGGATTCTTTTGTTGAATTTAATCACTGAAGACACTGAAACAATATGCATTATCTTGATCACCAGAGAAGATATTGAGTGATGCATCAACCATTGTCTTTGAAGATGCCTAAAAAACAAGTACATGAGAAACCCAACTAAAATACTAAAAAATATGAATGCGAGTTATTAAAAATACAAAACTATACAGGTTTGTTTAGCTTATGAAAAGGATATTAGAGTTAGAACCAGCGTAACGGCAACTAGTCTTATTTATTAGTAACCAAAAAAGACAAAAGAAAAAGAAATGCAAGAATATTTTTCTTACACAAGTAGCTGATTTGTGGTGGCAACATGACCCATTTTCATTTCTATATTATAGGACTAGATACACATATACATACATATGCATACATCAATGGAACAAATACCTTCTATCTATGGAAGTTGGTATCAAAAAAGCAAGAATCTTCCCCTATTTCCCTACCTGAGCTTTCTTAGTAGTTTATTTGCCATGGATTCTTCCCTGATCAACTCCATATAACTGATTAGTTCACATTACATTAAACTGATTAGTTCGCATATAACTGATTAGTTCACATAACACCTTCCTTCAACGTTTTGGGGGGAAAAATAACAATACAGCTCCTATTTGTATTTTATTATTTGCTAAATGGAAATGAAAGATAAGTCAAAAGATCTAGTAACTGATCTCAAGTCTAAAATAATTCTAATACTGAAAAAACCCAAGACTTATATGATGCTTGAGTTACTAGTTTTAAGAAGTGTTAGGTATTTAATAAATGCCTTCCCCAATTTTATTTATTTTAGTAAAGCCTCATAGAATCTTATCAGAAGTGATAATTAGTCTCTTATTTCTGAGAAAATAACCAGCTTTCAGAAGCTCGAGGTAATTATATGCACCAATTGCATATGCTCCCTAAGATATGGACCAAGTTTGCATAACACACAATAGTTTTGAATGCTACTGATTTTTTTCATTGTTCCTCACTTTTTTTGCTATCTAATCTTTCCTAATCCAGTGATTGCTGTTATTTTCCATACCTTACAAACTGAATCCCTCACTACTAAATTATTTTGTACATTACCATTACATATTAGCTAACAACTAATATAAAACACAACAATTAATTAAAAACATACTTTTGAATTAATCTTTGGATTAAATAAAAAATATTTTTGAAGGCAACAAATATGTGCAGGAAGCAACAAGGAGCTGAGCTTGACATTTTACATCCAGTCCCCAAAGGTTTCTTAAGAATTATTAGCTATACTTACTAGGATTAACTGCATCACAACACCAGCTTTCATAATAACTAATGCAATTATTCAGGCAATTCAAGATAATTGAACAACTCTGGAATCTAATTCAGCAAAGATATCACTGGGTACTCATATTTCATGTTACTGAAATAATCCAGAGGTAGGCACAGACAATATTTAGGAGAAACAAGGTGTGTGTGTATGTGTGTGTGTGTGTGTGTGTGTGTGTGTGTGTGTGTGTGTAGAGAGATCGAAATCACAATGCAGATGTTTCTGGAATCTCTGGTGTTAAATTTTTGGAATGCTTGTTGTCCAATTGTAGACTGAAGCTCTTATACACCCTTTCTTTGGATATTCTTCTGAGTTTATTCATTTATTTATTTGGGGTGACTAACTCTGGACACTGCTTGTACCTGTTCCTGCAGTTTTCTTGACAAGAAAACTTTGGAAGTGGTTGCCCTGGCCTTCTTCCCAATATTTGAGGGGCTGCCACAGAGAGGAAGGGGTCAAGCTATTTTCCAAGGCACCTGAAGGCCAGACAAGGAATAATGGATGGAAACTGAACAAGGAGACATTCAATCTGGAAATAAGGAGAAATTTTCAGGGAGAACAATCAACCAATGGAACAGAAGTTGCTTTCAGAAGTTGTGGGAGCTTCATCCCTGGAGGCTTTCAAGAAGAGACTGGACTGTCATCGGATAGGAATGGTGTAGGGTCTCCTGCTTGGGCAGAGGGTTGGACTAGATGACCTACAAGGTCCCTTCAACTCTGTTAATCGATCTAAGGCTGGGAGAAAGAATGACTGGCCCAAAGTCACTCAGCTGGCTACATATTTAAGCCGGAAATAAAACTGCAGGCCTCCCAGGTTCTAGCCTGGTGCCTTAACCACTACTACACCAAACCGGCTACATCCTTCTCAGGGTTTACTACTACTATGGTTATCATTACTCCATCGAGAGGCAAAGTGAGACTGCCTCGAGTTAAAGCTGCCTGAAAAATCTGTGGCCCTAGCTCATCTTGAGAAACCAGACTGAGATAGCCGCACGCAGGCTCCTTCTCCGACCTTTTTGAGTTAGGGCAGAGGTGGGAACGAGGGCCCTTTTATGACTTGTGGACTTCAACTCCCAGCATTCCTGAGCCACCCAAGATCATGCTCAGGAATGCTGGGAGTTGAAGTCCACAAGTCATAAAAGGGCCCTCGTTCCCCACCTCAGAGTTAGAGTATCTAACCCAATTACTGTATCTGCATTACTTCTCCAATACACGGGCGAAGCAGTAACAGCCTGGCCTATTCGCGGCGCAATAATCCGGCACTCCTGGCGGACAGCGATCCCACCAACAGAGCTCCGGGGGTGCAAAGACTATCAAAACCACAACGTCAATCCATTTCTCCCTCCGCCCCGCCCCTCTTGATTGCCGCGAGGAGCGTCGGCGGCGGATTCCCTTCTCGGGCCTTATGCCCATCTCCCCTAAGACAACCAGCCCTACCTGTCCAACTACCAGCCGGGTCGGTAATTTTTCTTGCAAATTCGTCATATCCGGCAACAGCAACAACAAAAAAGCGAGGTCACCTGACTTCTGGTTCAGTGACGCTCTCTCCTCCTCTCCATGGTTGAGGTACAGTAATCTGGCGTGTTGGAGGCCATAGAGACGTGGCTGTTTCTGGTGTGATATTTCAGTGGAGAAAAGGCTGCAGAGTCCGGAGTGGACAGTCCCCGCGCTTCGAGTATGTTTCTATAACAAGGTGTATTTTTCTTACTTGAAAATGCCTTTTTTATGCCTTTGCTGCTTTGCTCTGGTTAGGAACATTTATTCCCATAAATTTCATTTAGTGATGATGCCAGTTAGAATCCATGCAAGCTGAGTGGAATAAATCTTCCCTTCGGGATGAGGGTCCTTCCTTCTTGAATATATTCCGAGCCCCCCCGCCCCGCTTTCCTTGCCTACAACTCCCAGTGGGCTTCTGGCTAGGGAGGGAGAATGGTAGTTGCAGTCTTTCGTGTTTTGTTTCAGTGTTTCAACAGAAGGTTGATTTGCTGGAGTGCATATGCGTCAGAGAAAGAGTAATAAAAGATTTCTGTATTTACTTGCCCTGCCCACAGATTCTCAGAAGATCCTTTTGTTTTAGATTTTGATCTTTTAAATCCGACAGAAGTAGCTGAGTTTGGACTGGTAATTACAATTTGGCTGGAGTCGATCTTCTAAATTCAGGTAGGTGTCTCTTCTTTCTCATACCAGTGGTTGCATCCTGGAACAAAAGTGGCTTTTGTAGTTAAACATGTCTTTACTTACTCCTACTTACATTTTACCTATTCTTTACTATTTCCTCCTCCTCCCTCTTGATTGCTGCATTTAATAAACTTAACTTTATCCCTTTCTCCACATTGTTTTCTTCTTCTTTTTCCGCCTTTCTTATGTAAAATTGTATGACTAAAGTCTTTGAACCTTATGCAATGCTGATGTAATACTCTAAATATCAACAGTTGGCTGAAAGGTCATTTGGATAAGTGGGATACTCTATGAGTAAGTATGCATAATAACAGCACTGGGCCTGGAAAATAAGATAGGCATCATATGCTACACTGGGAAGATTGTCTGAAGGAAACACAAAGAAAAGTGAGGGATGGTTGTATTAACTCTGGTTTTCTTTATAAAAAACAAAATTCTAGCATGAGTTCATATGTTAACTGCAAGACACTAAATAGGTAATTCTCATTGTAACCAATGAGTAAAGGCAATTATTTCTTTGAAATTATGATTCATCTCACATTTATACTCAGATATATCGGCCTATCCTACAATTAGGTTGGGGAGAAGGGGGCAAAAGCAGGAAAGAATGTAGGAATCTGATAATATAAATTACCTTGAAACACCAGTTCATTTCTATTTCTCAAAATAGACCGAGGTTTTTCACACTTTTTGATACATTAGAAGCACATTATTTTTCTAGTTAAACCAGAATACTGTTACATGCTTTTACTTTTGTATTTTTTGAAATGATAATGTATCTGAGTGTTGGCCTTTGATTTCTGTTGTTCAAATGCTCATGTTTCTAACACTTTCCCACTCTTATTAAAACAACTTGGCATATCCCCTTGGGATGATGTCATCATCCACATATTAAATGAAAAGCTGTATAAAACTTGTCTCAAGAGTCATAGAGTAGCTATCTATTATGCAAATTATTCATATTCTTCCACTTTCAGATAATGAACACAAAACAAAAAAACAGCAGCCCAATAAGTGCAGAATGTGTAACAAAAGCTCATATTAATTTAAATAAGGTGGAAAGCTAGCAAAGAGGGAACAAGATAGATCACTTATAGTATTTTCAAAGTCTGTGTGAAGTAGAAGACAAGAACATGCTTTGTTCTATGCAAATAATTGGTTGTATTTATTCTAAATGTATTTAATTAAACATTGAGACAATAGCAGAATTTGTGTAATCAATCTAAATAAGCAAAAAAGTAGAAAACATGAAGATACTTTGGTCCTGAATCCTATAAGGCAGGATATTATTAAATAATTAAACACATAAAAATAAACACTGTAACCTATATAAGGCCTTAAAAGAAATATGAAGCCATTGTTTTAGCAATATAGTGATGTGTTTTTAGAATCATATTTTGGTTTTAATAGCTTTTTTGCCATTATGGTCTGAAACCTCTGGGCATTGAAAATATTCAGCTTCATGTGAAATGACTTGAAGTGATGAAATGATCCAATTATTAATCACCATGGTCAGAAATATTTGAAACTGGTATTGTAGACTAAATTGGACAAAGACATTTCTAGCCATAGCTGCACATATATAAGCGGGATCAAAACTAGGAAGAGTAATTGTACCTATTACGACTTAGCTGTTCACAATATTCCAGATTTAGGAGTATGTAGAGTTTAAGAATTGCTATCATGTGGGAAGCTCTATTTCATTTGAAATTATTTCTGCAAAATAAATAATGCGTTTTGTTATCTAATTGCTTTGCAATTAATTTCAAAGCCATTCTAGTTATTAATTTATATATATGCCAAACAAAGGATTTACTATTTTTCTCCTCTTCCTGCTAGCTTAAGGGAGAGGAAAATAGCTATTTAAGTATGGAATGTTGAATCTAGAGATTCTCAGTAAAATATTTTATTTTATTATTATATTTTCTCAATGGAATTGAAATAACAAATAATTATTCTAATATGCCTGTTTTTGATCTTGCTTGAGTGATATCCCTATGCAAACCACTGAATCAGAGATGCTTCTGAGTAAACATGCATAGTATTGTATTATGCATGTGCTTTAATATTTATAATTGTCAAAATTAGCTAATGTTTAGATTGTCTGGATAATCTAGCAAATAATAAACTATTTCTATCAATCTCATTTTCCAGATAAATTGTGCTATAGGCTTTCTGGAAACCTTTCTGTGTTCTCCAAACTCAGATCTGATTTTACATACTTAGTAGTATGTAAACTGTTTTACTGTACTGATGTGCTTTTTTCAACTAGTCAAATGGGCTCAATTTAAGTTAAAAATATATGTTGCATTAAGCTTAAATAAATAATTATAACAATTACTTATAAAACAAGGATATGCTTTGGTCATGTCCCAAATGGAAAATGAATCACTGAGAGAAGATGTGGGTGAACCTGATGAAAACGTGCAGAAGACAGTGGATGAAGAAGTGATCAAGAATAATGGTGAGGAAGTCGAACCTACATGCATGACCCAGAAAAAACCAGAAGCCAAAATCACTGAGCTCAGTGGAGCACAAGAGCCCCAGGTGCAAAATATATTACTATTTATGTTAAAATATGTCAATAATTTTCAGTTTTATCTCAAAATATTCACTCTATCTTCCAAAGTGAAACATTTTTGGGGGGGGGGCAGGGGGTGTGCTGTCTAAAGTAAGTTATTGTAACTCTGTAATTTAAATGGAATCTATCAATTTTAATCTGCAGTTGGATTGTATAGCAATAGCACTTAGACTTACATACTGCTTTATAGTGCTCTACAGCCCTCTAAGTGGTTTACAGAGTCAGCATATTGCCTCCAACAATCTCGGTCCAAATTTTACCTACCTCAGAAGGATGGAAGGCTGAGTCAACCGTGAGCCTGGTGGGATTTAAACTGCCAAATTGCAGGCACCTAATAGTAGAAGTGGCCTGCAGTACTGCACTCTAACCACTACGCCACCGAGGCTCTTCTTGGTGTATTGAGTATCCTTCTGAGTTCTTAAGAAAGATAAATACATCATGTGCAATCAAGTTAATTACATGTTATTTTAGGAACTTAGAATAATAATATAAATAAAATATATATCCTTACTTTTTATGGCATTAATTTGAAAGCATTTTGTAACCATTCTGTTACTATAGGTCTGCTTGCATAGGTGACTATAACTGCTGAAACATAGAAATAAATACACAGTTTATTTATTAAGAGAATATTTTCCTATTCTTGACCAAATTGATTCACATGAGATGAAGAGTAGTATTAACACAATATAGTTAACAAATACAAATGGTTTTTCTCATAGTATTGATAAATTTGAATACTACTATATGTTTAATGTTTTTAAATAATGCTTCATATTGTATTAATAAGAATCCCCTTTTATTTGGAACAGAACATTATTTTTTATTTGAATGTTTATCAGCTTCCCCATTAAGCATTCAAATTTGCTAACAGAAAGAAAAGAATGTTCTGTAAAATAGTGATGTAAAAATGTATTATTTATTTTTTCCATATATTTCCTTTGCTAGAAATTAGTTTTAATAGTTTGGTTATTTAAAAAAGGAAAAAATAACTGCTTACCTTGTTCTCTTTTACTTAGGTCTCAGGTCCCATTGAGAAGACTCAAACAGGATGGGGATATTGGGGAAACTGGGGGAAATCATTGCTTTCAAGTGCTTCTGCTACAATGGCCACTGTTGGTAAGGATAGCTAAAACTTAGCAGATTCATAGAACCTACTTTACAAATCCAATTAACTTTCTTTTCTAGTTTTTTTTTTCTTTAGAAGTTAATGGGGCAACCACAAAATAGCTTTCTTTACAAAAAGTAAAGAAAAATATAGAGCAAGATCAATTTTTTTTTAAAAAAATATGTATTTATAGAACAGTAAGTATATCTTGGTCTTTTGATTATGCATCACTCAACCAATTCAAACCTACACAGCTTTTACAAGCTCTTAAAGGTTGATATGTTATCTCTAATTGAAAATATAAAGGAACCGTATAAAATTGAGATCAAGCTAATGGCTAGACAAAACAAAACAGTAGAATACATCTTATTGACTTATTTTGCTTGCTTGGACAGTACAGATTTACGAGGACCCCAGCCTTCCTGTCATCAATAGATGCATCAATAGATGCATTGTCACACATTGTCACACAGCCATAGGAAATTTTGCTCTTGCCATTCTCTTTCTTTTGCAGTGTCGGATGGCAAATATAAAATAGTACAAGTGTGGTTCAGGAGAGCTGCAATAGCAATAGCACCACTTCATAGTGCTTTTCAGGCCTCTCGTAAGTGGTTTACAGAGCCAGCATATTGACCCCAATAATCTGGGTCTTCATTTTACTGACCTTAGAAGAATGGAAGGTTGAGTCAACCTTGAGACAGTCAGGATTGAACTCTTGGCAGTGGGCAGAGTTAGCCTGCAATACTGCATTCTAACCATTGCAGCACTGTGGCTCTGGAAACCCTAGAACACGTTCTTCTTTGTTACTCCTTTTGAAGAGCCATTCAAACCAGATTGATTCTTCCTCTGATTAGTGATCCTGATTGTTCTGACCTGGCCTAAGCACAGATGAGCTGCCATTTATTGCAGTGCATATGGCTAAGTTTAGGTAGCAGCATGGAAGATCTGGACCTTGATAGGTCAAGCTCCTGCTCCAAAGAAGTATTTTATGTAATTTTAGATATTATCAAATTTTATACAACTTCAGATATTATCTCACTCCATGTAAATTTTAGAAATCGTAATCTTGTAATTTTACATGTTACGTTTTATGTAATTTTAGTTACTATCTCATTTATAGCTCAGGCACTGATTGTTTCTTTCAGCTCTTACTGGTGGATCCTAGTCAGGATGTACTATATTTTAATTTTATTTCAAATTTTGTTTACTAAAGTAGTTTCTTAAGGAACTCCTTAGAGTTTTTGGTGCTAATAGATTCCTTATAGACACATTCCTTGTACAGGTCTAAGACTGTTAGAATCATCTCCGCCCCGCCCCCCCAAAATTCTCTCTTTGCATCCTATTGATTTTACTTGCTTGGGCAATTTGTCTTATTTTTTTCTCCCTCAGGGTTAACATGATCTCTTCTTTCTCTAGGTCATGGAATCTCAAATGTCATTGAAAAAGCAGAAACATCCCTAGGGATTCCCAACCCTACTGACTTATCATCTGATGCCAGAGATGCAATAAAAGGTCATATCTTAGCACATAAAATATTTTATATATAATGACCTTTGTTACCTTTGAAGGGATCTATGCTCTATGGAAGATATGCTGAGCATCAGGCTGTCATATTACTGCCAAATAACAATACTTAGAAATATTGGTGTTGCTAGTATCTTAGAAATATCCTGAAGGAAAAGCACTTGCAACTTTTTTATTGCTGTACTTCGTTCAGGATATAAAACTTACACCTGCGTTTGGATTAACCATTGATTCTGTGCAGTGTGAAGATGGCAGAGTTTCAGTTTTTGACACCAGTCTAGATAGAAATGGATATTTATAACTGACAGCAGGAACTACTGGTTAGGTTCAGAGAATTGCTCTCTTTAGTTTTATATGCCTACAGAGGGTTTAGGATACTTTGAAATATTCAAGGGCAGTTTTAACCCTTAAATGAATGTTTTTGTTTCAGAAAGCCAGAATTCTGAAGAAGTAAGTGATGACAGAAAAGAGACTGAAAATCCTTCACCTCTCAGTGGTGCTTTTGGAATGTTTTCTACTATTTCTTCTGCTGTTCAGAGCACAGTGAGTGAGATTGAAAGGGTTATGTTAAGATATATCTTAGTTTGATCTTGCTGTGTCCTCAGTTTATCCTGTCAGCCCTTTAAAGTAGACCAGATCAGGAAATAGATGCCACCAAAAACTAGAAGTATACATCCTGTGTTTGAGATTGGCTATAATAATAGGACCTTGCTAGTCTGCCTGTGTTTTTCCTTCTTTCCCTCTTACATCCCAGAGAGTTGGAGGTGCACACTAGTTTTGAGTCTCTTTGTAACCTTATCTGTCCTGGTTACATTTAGCCGCTATTCCTTCTGCACCTGGTGCTTCCCTAACAGTCTTTGGATTCTTTCTCCAACCTTCTCCCTGGCTCTGTGAAGGTTCATTACGTTGTCAGTCGGGAATCCAGTTCTTTTCGTACTTTATCTTTAATAATCGCTTTGTTTATTGCCAGTAAATTATTGATTATTTGATTGCCAGTAAATTATATTATCTGTTTAGGGGTCTTGAATTACAAGCCTTTTCCTATTATAAAGAATTAGACTAAACTTTAGCAAATTCTTTAATTGATATTTGAAATTTAATTGGACCAGAGTGAAAAGGATATATAAACTTAATAGGCTATGAATTTCACTAACAATTAGTCATGTTGTTGAAATATACAACTTGGTTTGGGATGAAGATGTAATGCATTTATAAAACACTAGTATTTGAATGTTGTTATCATTTCATGTTATTTTATAACTTGGTTTTCTGAACAGAAATTCTCATGAAGCAAAATATATCTTCATTTAAAATGTCAAGATATACTGAAGATGTAATAATAATAAATCATTAAAATACAGAATGGGATAAAATACTTATTAAAAGTAGCTTACTTACTGTAAATGTCACACTATAAGACGCACTCCCTCCCCGCAAAAGTGGATGGTAATGTCTGTGTATCTTAGAGCGAATTTTGCTGAAGCCCTGCCCACCCGTCGGCTCCCGCCCTTTAGCCTTTGCCTCCCAGCAATTTGCCTCCTTGCAGCAAACAGCAAACAGTCTGGTCAGCTTCAGCACAGCCTGATTGAGCACGAGCAGTTGATTGGCGGTTTTCACATGTCCCATTTTTGGACTCCACGCACCCCATTTGGGACTCTGCATGTTCCATTTTTGGCCCGTTCCAGGTGGCTGATCCCCGCCAATCCCTGCTGCCTAGAACCGGCTGAAAACAGGACACGCGGAGGCCAAAAATGGGACACACGGAGGCCAAAAACACAGAGGCCAAAAATGGGATGGACGGAGGTAGTGATGGGCGGCAGTGATGGGTGGTGGTGATGCAAATTTGACATTCATGATATACGCTCATAGCTGAGCCTTTTTTATGTAGCCAGTTCAAGGGTTATAAAACCATACTCTGGAAATTCTTTCTGTCAACACATGTTCACTACTATTTATTTGTGCCCCGCTTTGCTACCTTGTTTCCCAAGGAAAATGATATAAATCAATCTTGTATTTTGAACATTTGGCTTCTGGAAGTTCAAATGTGCACTTACAGTATATCTATCATAAAACAAAAAAATTCTTTCTTTCAAAGCTATATCTTAAAAAGTGCAAAAATCTCTCTCTCTCTCTCTCTCTCTCTCTCTTTTAGGGGAAAACAGTGATAAGTGGAAGTCTGGATGCATTAGAATACATTGGTAAAAAGACTATGGACGTGATAGCTGAAGGTGATCCTGGATTTAAGAAAACAAAAGGCTTGATGAACAGAAATTCCACACTATCTCAGGTATGGATTTCCCTTAGGAAACCTGGGAGCGATTAATTTCTGATCCTTTCTGATAATTAATAAATTTCTGATAATTAATAAATTATCAATCAACAGAATAGTTCACGACCTAATTTATAGCTGCAACATTTTCTCTCTCCATGCCATTTTTTTTAATGCTGCTGTTGTCACACTTCAACTTCTTTATTTGTAGGTCTTGCGAGAGGCCAAGGAAAGAGAACAACAGAGGACAGCTGCTGATGTTTCCATGACTACAGAGAAGAAAGCACATTATGGATTGCTTTTTGATGAGTTTCAGGGGCTTTCTCATTTGGAAGCCTTAGAGATGCTTTCCAGAGAGAGTGAATCAAAGGTAAATGACTTTAAGCAATTTTTTTTTATGATCAAGGAAGAATAAGAATAGGGATCTATATAAACTCTGGGGGGTGAATCCATTTACAGATTCTTTGCAGCACCAGTAAATAAAAGCCAATCAAAGCAGGAGAAAGGGACTTCCTATGCTCACCTATTTCTTCTCTGCTTTAGGTAAGTCAGTGTGTTTTTAAATAAGCCTAAAAAGGTTTGTTATTCCCAGATGTTGTAATCTGACTGGGATGGGCCAAAGAAAATCAATTCCATTGTATGATGCGGAAACACAAGTATATGGGAAGTCTTTTTGTTTTTTGCTCCCATTTTCCAAAAAGCATTTTTTGTTACTCAAGTCTTTTTTTAAAAAAATACTTCTGCTGTATTTGTCATATCAGATAAGAAACTCCCGGATCCAAGTTCTTACTGTATCTTTCAAACAGGTGAAATCTGTTACAAGTACACTTTCTGGTGAGGAGTTTGCTACTTTAAAGGAAGAGCTGGAAAAGCTGAAAGAAGCATTTTCATTAGCTGAATTTGAGGACGATGAAGAGGACGATGAAGAAAAAAGAGGTAATTTGGTGGATCCAACACTTGAATATGGGCTGTGCAACAGTATATAAAGACCTCTTGATGTGGGGTGAGGTAGCTTTCTAACATTCTGTAGCATTCAGTCATTAATGCTTATATTTTAGAGGCTCTAGCTTTTCATTAATCAAGTGAAATAAATAATAGATATTAAAAGCTTCCACATACAGGTAGGCCTTGACTTATGACCACGATGGAGCCCCAAGTTTCTGTGGCTAAGCAAGACAGTTTTGCCCCATTTTATGACCTTTCTTGTCACAGTTCTTAAGTGAATCACTGCAATTGCTAGTAAGGCAGTTGTTGAGTAAATCTGGCTTTTGTCATTGACTTTGCTTGTCAGAAGGTTGCAAATGTGATCCCATGATCCTGCAACCGTCATAAATACCTGCCTGTTGCCATCCATCCAAATTTTTATCACGTGACTGTGGGAATGCTTAGTGGGTTCATGTGAAAAACGGTCGTAAGTTGCTTTTTTCAGTGCTGCTGCAATTTCAAATGGTCACTAAATGAATAGTTGTAAGTCGAGGACTACCTGTATTTTAAGGCTCTGTTTTTCTGAGCCTTAATTACCTGTACATTTAAATGAATGATCAAAGGACAGCATGGGTTTCCTTAATTAACATAAGGCTTGTTTTATATTTTTTTTTATATTTTTTAAAGGAGCCTCTGTGGCGCAGTGGTTAGAGTGCAGTACTGCAAGCTACTTCTGCAGCCAGCTGCCTACAATTTGGCAATTCAAATCCCACCAGGCTCAAGGTTGACTCAGCCTTCCATCCTTCCGAGGTGGGTAAAATGAGGACCCAAATTGTTGGGGGCAATAGGCTGACTCTGTAAACCGCTTAGAGAGGGCTGTAAAGCACTATAAAGCGGTATATAAGTCTAAGTGCTATTGCTATAATGTAGAGAGAAACCTGGTGGTCACAGTGGCTGATTGGAACCTTAGGGAGGAGACTTATAATGGCTCCTAGATCAGACAACTTATATGTGAAAAAGAAGACGACAAAAAACACTCATGCTTGTTCCATTATATTGCTAGTATTATGTTGGTTGCACAGCTGTTGGCATGTACCTATTACCTTTAGAAAGCATCTAGAGATCCCTATCTTTCGATCACAAAGATTATTAAAAAGAGTGCTCATATTCTGAAGAACAGAGATATGCCCCACCTAGGTAATGAAAAACAACAAACAAGCCCTATATGTAATTATAATGAAAACACACAATCTACATCCTGTTGTTTTCAGAAGACGAAGATTTCACAATTGAAGTGGGCATACTCTTTTCACAGCTGCGCATCTCTCTAAAACCAGCTAAATTGCTCCAAGTGAGTAAATGCTTGTTTTTAGCTTTTAAGATTATGTATAGAGTTATTCTGGATGTAGTTTGGGCTTCTGAAATTTGTAGTAACTTGTACTAACTAGATTAACTTTAAATTTTTTATTTTTATTACTTTATATTAAATTGATTAATAATTAGTGATATATAACAGCAACTGAAGGAATTTTATAACTTAGAGACTTTCCACCTGGGAAAGCCAAGGGAAATCATCAAAACCATAAAAAAGCGAAAGTTAGAATATTTTGGACATGTGATGTGACACCTGGAAAATACGGCATACTTCACTTAATCCTCCAGGAAAAGATTGAAGGTAAATGAGGTCCAGGCAAAAGAAGAACATCATGGCTTCAAAATCTAAGGGACTGGTTTGGACAAAAATCAGCAACACTTATTTCATGCAGTTGTTGATAAAAAAATAGGATTGCCAACATGATTGCCAACATCCAATGACGGATATGGGACAAGAAGAAGAAGAGTGGCTATCAAATATTAGAAGTGCTTTTCAGTAATGGACATCTTTTTCCAATACCTTTAGGCGAGATGGGTGGCATGCATAAATAAATTAAAAAACAAAAACAAACAAACAAACAATAAATAAATCCTTCAAGATGGCTCTGTTAGTGGTCATACTGTTGCAGTTCTTTAAAATATCCAGAATCTAAGCTAACTAAACTTGATTTCTGGATATTAGCTTGTTATCTTTTATATGGTAAAGTTTAAAGAGTAGCTTAAGGCAATAATCAAAGTATTTTTTCTTTAAGAAGATTTTAATAGAAATAGAATGAAACAGAAAATACATTTTGTTTTGAATTTCAAATAAAACAGCTGTAGCTGAACTTTCATATGAATATTCTGCTCTATTCTGTCCTGCAATATAAGTCAGAATTGTTTAAATGTTCTAAAAAAAAACCCGGAAATATTTTGATTTCACCCATAGGAAACAATGCTGAGGGCTGGCTCCTGCTCCCTTGTGTTTTACAAGCGGGCCAGAGAAATAAGGGGGATTGTAGTTCATGCATCTGTCACCTTAAGCACAAAACAGAAGTACTGTTGTGGTGCTTGAAATATTTCAAATACCACAATTCAAAATGACCAGATTTTATTCAGTCTTAAAATTCTTGAAAAGTAGACTTTTTCCAGTCAGAATATTTCAAAATTCAGACACACTTCCTTGTAGTAATGTGTACAAACAGTAAGTGGCAGTGTTTTCCAGGAGAGAATGACAAACCTCCAATTTATGTCCGGGATGTGAGGAGTCTGTAGGCGGAGCAAGAAAAATGGGACTGAGCTGTTTCAGTCTTGAATGGGAAAGATTACAGACTTCAGCATTATGCTTCAGCATTTACACATCTATTTTCCAACGCTTCATTCTATACCACTATGACTAAAGAACCATAATGGCATTGTACAGATACAAGCACTTTTGATTTCCAGTGGCTAGAATTGGGAAGGTAGGGAGCAATTCATGTAATCTATGAATAGTGACTAATTACTTATAGGGAGATGTGTTGTGGTATAAATACACTGTTTGCATTCTCCTCAAAATCTCATTGAAATTTTGCTGAAAATTGGGAGTGGAGAACATAAAGCCTTATAGATATTCTCTCTGGCATCTACTGGTCATATTGGCTGGGGGATGCTGGTAATTCAGCTGCATCTGGATGGCTAAACATTCCCCGTTCCTCTGTAAGGAAAATGATGTATTTCTTTAAAGAAATCAGTTTCCTTGCCATGTAGCAGGCCTTTGACATTTTGTTATCACCATCACTTGAGAACAATTATGAACTGGGATCTTTTACTTTTTCTCTGCTGAGCCTGGATATGGGCATTCTTCTGATCAGCAATTTGTTGATGTATCTCTTTTTTTTTCTCTTGGGTAGGCAAGGAACTCTGCTCATGAATTAGTTAAAAACCTCAGCGTGCAAGTGGTCAAAGAAGCAGAACAGCATGAAGGAGAAGGAGACCAGGAAGTGGGCTCAGGTGATACTGAACAAGAGAATAAAAAGTCAGTGGAGGTAATAATTTTAATCAAAAGAATGCTGCACTACAGTTTAAATGTATGCATCCATTGAAGAGCTATTTCCATATCCATCCTCAAGCTATGAGCTCTGCATTAGTCTGGGGGGTGGGGTGGGGGTGGAATTGGATGTGAAACTAATATCATGGCTTCCTCTTTTAAAGAAAATAGAATAATATCCATTTCTAACTTTGCAGGATATTCACATGGTTGCAATCAGAAGCCTGGCTGAATTGACAGCTTATTCCATTGAAATGTTCCACAAAACTGCAGCACTCGTTCTTCATGGACAAAAAGATGATGTGTTGGCTATAAACCGAGCTAAAACCCTTTCCCAGTAAGATTAATCATGCCTGTCTTCTCTATTTCTTTCCCTTCTTCTCAAAAATGTAAAAAGGTAACAAATACCTGGTTCCTGCTAGCCAGTCTTGTTTAGGGCAGTGGAATAAAAGCCCAAAGAATCTCCTTCACTATTCTTTACTTCTGTTTGTCCATATCTAGTATAACACAATACCATGGGCTAATCCAGTACTTGCTATAGGAATTGTACAGGCCTTCTCGTGCTTGCTTGTGTCTCTAAGAGGTTATAGAGTTCTTTCAAGGCACAGTTTGAAGGCTTTCCTTCAGTTGAACCTTCTTATTGCTCTTTAGTAATGGAAGTGATCAGTCAAAATAATGGATGAATGAGATGAGGAAGGGGCATATAGAATGGAGCCTACACTGAAAAACAGCCTGATTTATCTCTAACAGTCAGAGAGTGGCCAGTTCTAACCAGGTTCTGAATCCAAAATTTTGATATGGGAATCAAAGTCTCCATGTCTTACTATCTATCACTGGAAATTAAGAAATGAGTATACCTTTTCCTCATTTATTGATTAGTGTTCCATTCCAAGAGTCATTAAGTGAAATGGTTGCTAAATGAACACGAGAGAGGGACACTACAAAGATCACTGGCTGCTATGCGATTCAGATACAGTTATATTGTACAGTGTCCTGTGCCTGACCCATTTCCCCCCTTTTTTGCCTCCTCCAGAGGCAGAGAGATTAAACAAGCTTTTCTTCCTAAGCTGCTTTTCTTCAGAGCTCAATGCTTCCCCGAAATTTGGTAACCCAAATTAGCCAATTCAGCTCCATGGCCCATTGGTGAAACTGACCAGACCTTAATCAGTTTTACACTGAAGACTTTTCTTGTCAGATGCCCAAAATTTGGTCTTAAATGAGTGCATTGGTTAGAAAATGAATTTTTAATTACCATTTATTGCTGTCATATTTATGAATGATCAGTGAGGTAATTGCTAAATGAGAAGTGGCAGTATATTGTTGGAAATCTACTAGGTATAGGGCTTAAATGCAAAATAAAAAGCAATATACTCTATAATTTTGCTTGATACCAACAATAGGAGAATCATGGGTGAGCAGCTTTCAAGGAAACACCCTCTCAGGTTTCATAGGCATCAGTATTTTAAAAAAAATATTCTTTGTTCCAGGAAAAAAAAGTAATAAAGAACACTAATTGATAAAGAATATTTGTAGCTGTGGGTTTAAATGAGAGGTCCTTGGTACTCTATGAGCTTGGTTGTTTTCTTGCAGACATTTCAATACTCAAACTAGGTAACATCATAGCACAACATAGCATTGATTGTGTTAGCTAGTTTGGGTAATGAAATGTTTGCAAGAAAACAACCAAGATCAGAGAGGACCAAGGAACCCACGAAGAGCATTAAATAAGGCAGGAATCTTGCACCATCCTTTTTTCAACATCTCTCTCAGAAAGTATGTCAATTTGAGAACCTTGCGGAAAGAATTTACTGTGATTAGAAGCTAAACCTGTCCTCAGCACCTTTTTTTCTTTCTTTTTTCCATACAGAGCTAAAGGAACTATTTGCAAGTTAATTGGAATCTGTGTTTTCATATCCCTTCAAACCACCAAGAACCTGCTTTAGAAAGGCTTGACTTTCTATTCATGTATTTTTCAAATCAGCTCATAGCAGACAAACCAGAGCATACCCCTAGTAGGTTCCCAGGCATACTAGTTGCAAATTATGCAGGGTATTTAGAGACTGCCTGACTGAAAGCTTATAGATCATCCTTAGTGCTGTACATGGTAAAATAAATGAAAAAGATATATATTTTATTTATGATGTATTGTTCTTTTGTTTTAGAATGACCATTATGCTGTGCAAAGAATTATCATCTCTCTCTAAAGAATTTGCCACATGCTTAACAACTGCAGGGGTAAGATGATCTATGATGTCTAGTGGTAAAAAGTTTTTCATGAGAAAATAGAAAGATTCAGCCTACAGGACACATATTACTGTTTTAGTTTTATGCTATTTTTAAAGAAGGGTGTCCTGCCATTTCCTGTAACTGCTACTATCAGAAAAGTATTTTACTTCGCTTTACTAGTAAGACGTTAGAGTTTACCATTTTTAAAGGATTTCCCCCCCCAGATAAATCAGAAATGGTTACTAAGGTTGGACTTTTTCATAGATTTCTTCATATCAGTTGTTTTCTCTATTTTGATTTAGATGCTCACATTACTAATATGAGAGGATCCATGCCAGATATTTAGCATCATTTCTACCTTGGCTCTGAATGCTATACATATTCATTTCAGTAGCATGGGGAATAAATTATCTAACTGATCAAAAATCAAAGGTTTTGGTATAGTTTTAGATATACGCAGCCTGTATTCTCTTTAAAAAATTTCTTTTTTTTCTGGCTTGGTTTTTAAATGCAACTTAATAATATGTCCAATTTTTTCAGGTGGAAGAGAAGGCTGATGTGCTCAACCCTTTAATCACAGGAGTGTTTTTGGAGGTCAGTTAAATATACAAATGCTTGCAAGGGATGGATTCTGAAAAAAACATTTTCACAACTGGCCTAATATACCTGTGAAACTAATACAGGTAGTCCTTGACATAACTACAATTGAGCCCAAAATATCTGTTGCTAAGCAAGATAGTTGTTAAGTAAGTTATGACATTTTTTGCTACAGTTATAAAGCAAATCGGGCTTCTCCAATTAAATTGGGAAGGTTATAAATACTGATCACATGGTCCCGGGACAGAGTAATTGCCATAAATACATGCCAGTAGCCAAGCACCCAAATTTTGATCAGGTGACCATGGGGATGCTGCAATGGTTGTAAGTGTGAAAACTGGTCATAAATAACATTTTTTCGCTGCCATTGTTACTTTATATGGTCACTTAATAAAAGATGATTAGCTGAGAACTGCCTGTATTTGGTTCATAGTACTTTTTTCTGAACTTTTATTGTGTAGAGAGAAGGAGAGTACAT
The DNA here is from genome assembly GCF_049901735.1 of Notechis scutatus. Taxonomy (NCBI): domain Eukaryota; kingdom Metazoa; phylum Chordata; class Lepidosauria; order Squamata; family Elapidae; genus Notechis; species Notechis scutatus. The sequence continues at coordinate 73,732,662 of NC_142010.1, forward strand.
AAAATGGCCAATGTTTTGGGATGTTCTTTTTCTCAGGACAAAAACAATCCTATCCAACTTGAGATGAACAAATTGAAGAAATAAAACATTTGAAACATCACACTTTGTTCTGAGTTTATAACACAGTTTAGGTTAGAACTGATCCACTTCAGAATTCTCTTCTGTGATTGGAACAATTCGTGTTTGCTGCTTAAAACAATCACATTTTATTTTGAACTCAGACAAATGTCCATGTGATTTGGACTTTGTGCTCAAACATTCAAAATGGCAGTTCAGAGTTGAAACACTGCAAATTCCTATTAAAATATGATAGTGTCACATGTTTTACTGCCCTAGATACTAAGGATTATGAGCAAACACTTTCTTCATACCATAACCTTATTCAGATTAAATATGTAACAATGAAGATTAATGTTCCATTCTGCAATATCTATCCAACTGACAAAATATATAATTAATTCCCATAGATTAGAACAAAACTGAAATAATGTAAAAACAGATGGATGGCTTTTAAGTGAATATGGAACAACTTGTTCATGTAATATGCCCAGGTCCTAATCAAATTACTTATATATCTATTCTTCACTATTTATTTTACTAAAGCAATTAATTAGAGACATATGCCAGTCAAACTCTGATCTTTAGAATGTATGAATGTTCTTTATTCATATGACAAACCTTTTCATTCTTTTTTAAAGGCTTCTAACAGTGCCTCCTATATCCAAGATGCCTTCCAACTACTTTTGCCAGTGCTGCAGATCTCGCATATCCAGACTCAGAAAGAATTATCTCAGCAATAAATCAAAGTCTGACTGACTTGGAACATCACTTCCAATGGCCCTGAATGGAAGTTCCAGAAGAAAATGAGAAAGCATCTTAATATAAATTAAGACAGATGTGATTTACCACTGACCAGAATAAGATGCTGAAAGGCCATGATGCACCTCGGTAGATAAGACCTATAGGCAGCATAGGAAGTTTGTAATGCAATTTATTTGTGTCATTTTGCTGGATAATGTTCTGTCTGCTTCTGCTCTTTAGACCCTCTGCATTATGTTCCTTGAGATTAGAGCATTATGAAGGAAAGACTTTTAGTGCAAGGGACACATAGCATAACAATTCATGGCATGAGACCTTAGATTATTGGAGTCAGTAACTGCTGCAAACTTGCATTATACTCACATTGAAATACTATTTTAAGTAAAATGCCTAGCACTCCAAATACTGAGAAAATTTGTTTCAGGACATGTGAGTGTTTTTTCAACTGTCTATTCTAAGATCTGGAGATCCCAAAGGGAAAAAAAAAACCCCGCTAAGGTTGCAGCTAAGGTTATTTGAAAGGAGAAAAGGGGCATTTATATATCTTGACTTGCTCCCCATTAAACATGATTATGTTTCAGGTGTGAAAAGGTTTTAGACAAATCTGATCTTTTATTGTTGTACACTCTCTACTAGTGCTAGTTTAGAGATTTGGGTTGTTGTTTTTTTAAAGAAAAACTTTTACATAATAGCATTTGACGTTTAAATAAACATATTTTGCTAGACCTCATTTAGTCAATAGATTTTCAGTGTCCTACTTCCTTAGCAGTAAATAAAAGGAGCCAGAAGGAGATGACATGATTTGAAGAAAAGTAAGGCTTTTGGCAAATGCTCTGAGATAAGATGGCCAACCTATAAATTTTATAAATAAATAAAATGAAGCTGTCAAGGGAAGCTTACAACTTGGATGCAGCATCTTTTTCCCCTTTAGCCCTATTTCATGACTCTGGATACTTCTATGAAAATAATTTTTGAGGTTCTGGAACTTTGCCTGAATTCCCAAATTGTGATTTAATTCTTCATATCATAACTCCAAAGACTTTAGAGTACAGTTTCCTCTTGTCTTTTTGGTCCAGTTGTTACTTGTACAATTTTGTCTTGTTCCATAATGTATATGTTTACTTGTTCCTTCCTAGAATCTGCTCAGGGAAATTCTACCAACTTTTATGTTTTGAACAAGCAGCTTGCTATGATTACAGTGACTCAATATCACTTCAGCAAAGAAACAAAAAATGAATTGCAACTTGTTTTACTTTAGTGAATGGCCTTGCTTTTGCCTTTATTAGCATGTCTTTGTTCTAATTCCGATTCTGAATTTCCATCTGGTTGCTTGATGGTCTTAGAGTTAGTAAATTACGTTATTACCATATTATAGCATTAGCAAGGCATATTGAAATAATGCATCACATACATGTGTGTATGGGTTTATAAGTGTGCATATGTGTGTGTGCATTTATAAATATATAAACATATATACATACACAAACGCACACACACACGGTAAAAATACCCAGTAACTTTACAAACATTAGGTTTTTTTAGATAGTTTAATTTCTAGCAAAAAATCTATTTTATCTATTCTAAATATGAATATGTACTATATTGTATACAGAGAATAAATGTCTTATGATGCAATAAGGAAATGGCTGCTTTATTAAATAGGTTGCCCATTGAATACATACAGTTATTAATGTTCAGGTGAACAAATCAATATTTTGCCATGTGCTGCTTTCATTTTTTGCTTATTCTTGTATAGAAGAAATCTGCATTGTTTCAAAATAGTGGGAGTGATAGCATACTTGGTGAATATACAGTATATTGCGAAGAATACATGCATTTTGTTTGTCTATCTGTAAAGATTATGCTTAAACTTAATATGCAGATTCCATCATATTGTTTTACTGTAATAGAAGAGAATAGCTGTCTGTTCAAATGGAACAATTGCGCATTTTCTCATACATGATATTCTTCCGACTAAAATCAGAATTCCGATTTTTCATTCCCCCCCCTTCCCCCCCTTCTTCTCCTCCTTCCCCTCCCCTCGGAGGCCCCCTGAGTCAGGAGCAGGGAAGCAGCTGCCCAGCTCCGGAGCTGATCCACACCACTGGCTGGAAAGGAAGGGTGTGTATGTGTTGGTGTTGTGTGTGCGATTTCTTGGCACGCGGTGCAGGGTCTCTTTTGGCCAGCCCCGAAAGAGCGTGCGCGGGGCGGGCGGTGGAGACACAGGAGCAAATGCGGGAAGGAAGCGAACCTTGTTGCAAAGTTTTGCCTCTTTCCCTTTCTTTTTCTTCTAATGGAGTGTGTCTCCCCCACCCCCCAGATAAGTGTGACTTCGTTTTGAATGGTCAGAGCTATTCAGCTAAGGTGCAAGGATGACTGTATGTTGCCACCCAATCCTCATTCTTTCCCCCTGGACATTCCCGCTGGATCTCCGCGTTTATTCCTCGAGATTTATTTAACTGGGAGGGAGGCGCTGGATTACCCGGCGCCCTTTGGCTTCGGGAGATAAGCGCTACAAGGAGGCGAGAGCTCAGGACCTCGCGCTCTTTGGCGGGAAGCGATGATGGTGCTTCTGTCCGGGGTTAGGAAAGCGGACGAGCCGAACAGCGGCTTGGCTACCTACCTTGCGAGGCAGGGGAAGGCGGGAGAAGGGAAGAAGACGGGGGTGGCATGGGGCAGGAGGGAGGTTTCCCGGGGATGCAGAGGTGTGGAAAGAGCCAGACGGCTGCAGCTCCCTCCGGAGAGCGAAAGCAATGTTCATTTACCGGAAAATTCCCCTGCGGGAAGTCGTGCGGAGGGGAAAAAAAAGAGCTTGGAGCGGCGACTGGAACCGGAGCTCCCTTGATTAACAATTCTGAATTTTTTTTTCCCTTTCTTTTTTTACTCCCTTCCCGCCGTTGATAATTAGGATCCGGTGCCTCCATAATTACATTCTCATAGTTATTTGTCAGTGCAAATAACATTAACAAGTTTGGATTATACAGAATAAAAACAACTCTAAGGAAATAGTGCAAGCCAAATTCTCAACTCTAAGACAATTGTTAGGGATCCTGTGGTTGCAACACAAGTAAGGGTTGAACTGAGTGAACTTTTAAGTCTTTTTTTTAAAAAAATGAATAATTCTGTATCAAAAAATGAAAAAACTCATCACTTATTTAAATAACTGCTCAAAAACAATATAATTAAATTGGTTTTATGAAGTAGACTTGAGCAAGCAGAACAAAATGTAGCAGGAGAAGCCAATTGCACAAATTATTATAGCAATAATTGCAAGACCAAAAGAGGCACAAGTTGCCCACTTCAAACATATGCTAACAGCATGATCATCAGTCTCTATCTTGGCTTCTGGCAACACTTGTTCATGGCTGAAAGTGGGCAGCAATCCTTTCAAACCTGGTCTTTGGCATATTGGATATGTAAATTTTACTACTAAAAATGAAGGCCAACTGTGAACCATGATTATTCTTTTTAAAAAATGGAAAGCAGCTCTGGGATGTGTTCCAAATATGCTTTTTAAGAGGCAAGTGTTCTGAGTGTCCCAAAGGTGCGTTTCAACAGGCAACTGGAATTTCTTGGGTTTCCCCCCACCCCCCTTGAAAATGTTTTACTGCTCATCCAAGAAGTTTCTTCAGTTCTCAAGAAGCTTCTTGGATGAGAAGAGAAACTTTTTCAAGGAAAAAAACCCCAATCAAATCCAGTTGCCTTTTGAAAAGCACCTTTGGGGCAACCATGACCTGAATGATTAAGAATCTTCATGGATGCTCTGGGAAATTGATGGATAAATGCTCATAAAACAACATAATTCTAATATCATTGGGCTTTTACTATTTATACTTTTATTTTCACCTTATTCATTCTACAAAAGTATACACTGGTTCTCAATTATTATACTATTCTTTATTTATACTATGAATCGAACACTTCAAGCATGGCTTAATTTGGAATACTAATATGATCAATCATGTAGTTATGTCGGTGGGATTCAAATTTTTGTACTGCTGGTTCTGTGGGTGTGGCTTGGTGGGTGTGGCAGGGGAAGGATACTGTAAAATCTCTAGTCAGAGGTGGTATTTGCTGGTTCTCAGAACTACTCAAAATTTCGGCTACTGGTTCTCCAGAACTGGTAAGAACCTGCTGAATGTCACCTCTGAGTTATATAAGACATTGATTATTATTTACTCCAGAAAGCCTACTCTGCTCTCAATGTGATATGTAACTTTGCACATGTATATATTCCTGTAGATATCTTCAAGACACTTCTTCAGGACTGACTCAACTCAGTGGAATTCTTATCTCTGTGGAAGAATCTCAGTTACAAAATCAATTGCTTTCAAGATATGTGTGTAGAAATGTTTTACTTGTTAAGTCTTGCTGACATTTTGAATGATTGCTGAAATTAACATACCCTCCTCACTTGACCAATCAAGTAACCTCTCTGTTGTTTTCTTTCTTGTCTGGTCAAATCTCTTAGGAAAAAAAAGGAAGGTAAAATTAGAATAGTGAATGAGACATTTGGGAAAATACTACTACTTCTCAAATCAATCTACCGTATATACTCGAGTATAAGTCGACCCGAATATAAGCCGAGGCACCTAATTCTACACAAAAAACTGGGAAAACTTATTGACTCGAGTATAAGCCGAGGGTGGGAAATGCAGCAGCTACTGGTAAATTTCAAAAATAAAAATAATTAATTTGGGAAGCGATCTCACTATCATGAAAGGTTTAATTGATTCACTAACCCAAAAAAGAAGATGATGATGACAGCGGAGGCAGGAGTCACTCTCTTCCCCTCCTCGGAGGCCCCTGAGTCAGGAGTCACTACCGCCGGCGCGGCCCCAGTCCCGCCGCCTCGGGAAGGGAAAGGCAAAGCGCTTTTTGCCTTTCCCTTCCTGGCTGGGGCTGTTGGGAGTCGCTGCCGCCGGAGGCCGCGACTCCACACCATTTTTTTTCAGAGGGAATCTGACTCGAGTATAAGCGAGGGGGATTTTTCAGCACAAAAAATGGGCTGAAAAACTAGGCTTATACTCGAGTATATACAGTATATTCAGTTTTGAGTGAAAACTATTTTGGTCACATTGTAAAAAGCAAATAAGGTGTGACTTTAGGTGTTATGAAGGAACATGATAAATCATAACTGAAGTTGTGATTATGAATATTATTATATATTAGTCCAAAAGAGGCATTGCTGGATTTTTTTCCCTTAGATGTTAAAATAATTTAGGCAATTTTTAATATGATGCACTTGATAAGTTCTTGGTCAACTTATTGTGCTTCACTGTAAATTCTACATTGAATTATTCTCAATGAGATTATACGATTTAATAGCCATTTGTGAAGTAAGTTGGTCAAATAAAGACAACCTGTTGGACAATCAGGCCTGACAAAACTGGCTGGAATAATCAGGATTTAAGAATGAAGTTAGTCTGAGCATACTGCCCATTCATTTTATGTGGGACGTATAACCCCGGTGCTGGCTGGAACCAGTTTTTCTTCTTTCCCAGATCATAAAAGGGGAGGAATCTCCGTGGCAGGAGCTACACTTCTGCTAATGAAGTCTGCATTGAAAGGTTTGCTTCTCTTTCCACTTCCTCAGGTGAGAGAGCTTTCATGTATACTGTACCTTTCTGTCTTTTCTGTGAATGATTTTTTTTCAACCCAGCTGGCTTTATAGATAGAAGGCACTTTAGAAGACCGCATCTTGATTGGGACTGGATTCTGCATGAATCAGAGTGAAAATATTTTGTTTTGATGTTTAATCTCTTCAGCTTTCAGGAGAGCAAGCAATGATTTCAGTAATGCTTAAAACTCAGGAAGAGCAAGACCATAGGAGAAATCAATGTTATGGCTTGCCAAATTTTATTTGGTACATGAATAGTGGTTATGAAAACTCATGCAGTTTATAAATCTGTAGTAGCGGTATGAGTGCTTATTTGCTCCACAATTAAGGAAGATGAATAAGGAACCAAACTCTTCCCATTAATGTCTCATAATTAGAGAATCTTATTTATCATATTTGAATTTTATGCATAAACAACCTAAGCATAGAGAACCTATACAAATTCTCTGTATTGTTTGTAATGGGGCTGAAAATGGGTGAGGTCAAAGAAACTGGTGAAACCAGATTCTTAAACAGAGGTTTTGAAATCTGATAGTTTTGTTTATCTAGTCTTCTAAAGCAAGACTTGTGAGTTCTTTTTTTAAGTCACTCTATGTTTATTTCACGTCAAGAATTTTGGTATCTTCTTTAGAGACAAAAAATAAGTCCATAACCATTTTTACTCCTTTTATCCTAGGTATCTTCCCGTCCTTCTTAGATACATCTTAATTTAATACTGATCTGACCTAAGAAACTTAGTGTCAAGCCTTGACAAATTAATTGTATATTTTGTAATAACTGTACTTTTACCGAACAATGTCTTCAATTTTAAAAGGTAGGTTCCCTTTTTTTCATTTGGAAAAAGAAAATGAAAGAAAACAAATCAATCTAGGAGTCTATTTGTGTCATATGAGATGTAAATAAACAATCCTTTTATTTCTTAGCACTGATACTGAATTTTATTGTGTTTTTGTCTTCCCTTGCATTCTATATATGTAACTATGCATGAACTACTATATGATATGCTGAAAATGGGCAGTTGTTAATGTGAATGTTTCTAAAGAATAAAAATAGCATCATTATTCAGTGGGAGTTTTCAGTTTTGAATTCCTCAGTTCCTTCCTATCTCACTTGAGCTAGTTCTATATCTTATAATCTTTGGAGACCCATATAATTTGATTTGGAACTCATCTTCTATTTTCTTGTCTTATTCAGAGGGTAATTTTTTTTCTTTGTTTTAGTTTTGTGTTTCATTTTGTTGTATCTCTATTTTTCTACTGATAAGCTGGTTTCAACATTCTTCCCAAATCATTAGCAAAAGACACTACTTTCAGTAGACATTTAGTCTCCATCAGAATACTGTAATTTCTTTGCAGATGAAAAAACAAAGTTAATCATTAAACTGGACTTCAGCAATTAACAGATAATAGAGCAATAGTAGTAAAGGTTAAACAGTAGTCACCTTAGTTTTATTCACTGATTTCATGGTCCAGTGATATAAATCCTATGTTTTTTCATCATTTCATCCATTTTTGTTCTTTCCCAAGGAAGGATTGTGGAAATTTCAAGGATAAAATATGGGTGTCTTTTACGTGTCTAGAAAGTCCCATAAATATACAAAGTAATACTTTGTCGCACCTTTTTTGAGGTTCTGTTCCTTTATTTTTTAAATTTAATTTTTGTTACTATAATATCTCAGAATGGATAGACTTCTAAGCACAAGTTCTTAGAGAAAGCGAGGTTCTTAGAGAAAATGAGAATCTTAGAGAAAGTGAGGTGTAATCTATTCTATATGAAATAAGCTTATCCTCAGTATAAAAAAGTAATGAGGTTCACAAACCCAACCCACCAATCAACCAACAAAATGTGCTGGAGACAAAGATACAGTTACATTTGACTTTTTGGAGCCTCTGGTAATTTACTTCTTATAACAGATTAACTTCTGTTCTACTAGTTTCTTTTTGCTTTTAATCTAGATCCTTATAGAAAAACAAAACGAAGAATGGATTTTGTCCCTGTTAACATTTTAGTTTTTATATTATTTATTCATTTAACTTACATGCCACTCCATTAACGCTAAGTGTCTTACAAGTTTAATATAATAGGATTAAAAACCTAAACCAATTAATACAACAATAACCAATCAATCTGATGAGCCACCATGACTTTGGGGGCCTTTGCGCACATTTGTCTTATGCACCAATTTTGCTCTTTCCGTCCTGGGCTGGGAAGCTTTGATCATAGTAACTCTGCACCACGGACACTTGTCATTTGGATTCTTGCCATCTGCTTATCTGGGGCTGCCCCAGAATTTACAATTGGTTCTGAATGCAGCAGTATGCAGTGTTGGGCATCTCTAAGTTTGATCATATTATACACCTGTTATACCAGTTACCCTGCATTGGTTCCTAGTTATCTTCTGTGTACAATTCAAAGTGCTGGTTATTATGTTCAAAGCTCTGTATGGCATGGGACCAGGATATCTTTGGGACCACCTCTCCCTGAGAACATCTGCCCGCCCCACCAGAATTGATAAGTTGGGCATGCTTCCCTTAAACATTGCCATCTTGTGGGTCCTCAGAAGTTTGCCTTTTCTGTGGCAGCCTCTGCATGTGGAACACCCACCTCACTGAGATTTGAAAGGCCCCTATTCTTCCATCTTTTTGGAGAACACTTAAAACCTGGCTCGCCTCAGGCATCGGGGTGGAATAAGAATACAGGTGCATCAGAGAAGTGTGGTTATGGTGCCAGGTTTTTCTGTTTTAGTTTTATTGCTATTGGTTGTTACTGTTTGTATTGTTTAAATTATTTTTAGTTAACAAATAATCAGAATTGGAAGGGACCTTGTAGGTCATTTAGTCCAACCCCCTGCCCAAGCGGGAGACCCTACACCATTTCTGACAGATGGCAGTCCAATCTCTCCTTGAAAGTCTCAAGTGATGGCACTCCCAGAACTTCTGAGGGCAACTTCTGTTCCATTGGTTGATTGTTCTCACTGTCAGAAAGTTTCTCCTTATTTCCAGGTCAAATCTCTCCTTGTTCAGTTTCCATCCATTATTCCTTGTCTGGCCTACAGGCGCTTTAGAAAATAGCTTGACCCCTTCCTCTCTGTGGCAGCCCCTCAGATATTGGAAGACTGCTATCATGTCGCCCCTGGTCCTTCTCTTTACTAGACTAGCCAAGCCCAGTTCCTCCAGTCCCCTAATCATCCTGGTTGCTCTTCTCTGTACTTTTTCTAGAGTCTCAACATTTTTATAGTGTGGTGACTAAAACTGGATGGAGTACTCTAGGTGTGGTCTTATTAAGGCTTTATAGAGTGGTATTAGTACTTCCCTTGATCTTGATTGTATCCCTCTGTTAATACAATTTAGGATTGCATTAGCTTTTTTGGCTGCTGCTGTACACTGCTGGCTCATATTTAGCTGGTTGTCCACTAAGACTCCAAGATCCCTCTCACAGTTATTGCTATTGAGCCTGGTTTCACCCAGTCTATATGTGTACTTTTGGTTTTTCTTGCCTAAGTGTAGGACTGTTGTTTCAAGATGAGCACAAATATTTACAAATATTTTATACAATACATACAAACATTTCAAATACATACATAAATTTGCAGTAGGTTAATCTATAGACCCATGGAATACCTTTCTGTAGAGCTATGTTATTACACTCTATGCTCTCTTTCTTGGAGAGAGACCATTGAATATCCAGGAAGTAAATAATTCTAATGAGAAGGATCTCATTAGAGGTAGCCTTCCTTTAGTACTGGGACCTTCAGCAAACCCTCTTTCCTGCCAGTTGAGTATATTCTACTCAGGATAAGGGTACTCAGAGATATTCAGAGTCTGACCATAAAACCACATGCTGCTTTCATGCTGAATATACAGTAGCTTAGCCAAACTTGGCCAAGTTCTTGCTTGCTCCTCTTTCATGGTTCAGCAGGTTTACTTAACTTTGACATTTGGAATAGAAGTCATTCTAGAAGGTAAGGACTTTTGAGATAAGTTCAGCTACATAGTTAATAATACTGAATGCCTTTCATACACCAGTTTCAGGGCTGTGTCTTTATTAGGTAGAATGACTTATGCCATATTTTCCACCTAGACTAGTCTCCAATGTAGTGTAAATTTCCCATTTATAAGTCCATGGAAATAGGGACTGTGGTCCTTTAAAAACCCTATCTGTATGTACTTTAAAGCTATTTTAATGCATGAGATTATATTGTACCTGGAGAAAGCATTGTCCTTCAATATAATAATGATTTTGTGCAATGCTGGGCCTAACTAGAGATCTTAGATAAAGCTTATTTTTCCATCAAAGAGTAATCTTTTTTTCATTTCAATTGCCACTAACCTGTTTCCCACAAGCAATAGTTACATCTACCAAATTAATCATAGTTGGTGGTCTTCTGTCCTCAAAGCTTTCCCTTGAGCTGTATCCGTCCTATGAAGTGTGAATAGCTGTTCAGCACTACAACACTATAGCGTGCAGTAAAATGTTGGCTTGCACTGAAAAAGCCTTTGAAAATGTCCTTGTTAGGAAATCAAGGCATATGATAGATTATTCCCTTAGTTCTCTACTTTTCTGATCTGTGAATGTCCCAGCTGATTTCCTTATATTCTGAAATCTCATTGCCAGCATTTGGGAGAGAAGACAAAGACAAGAAGGATGAAAAAGATAAAGGAAAAGAACATAAAGGCCATAAAGATGGAGACAAAAAGGACAAGAAAAAGAAAAAAGAGAAAAAGGAGAAAAAGGTAAGATGAGAATGGAGGAATAGAAATGGCTCCAGGTAAAAAAAAAATGTCCATGCCTTCCATTACTTTTTGAGGGTGACCTTTTAATGCATAACATTTTCTGTAGACCTCATTCAGCTCTTTATCTCCTTTCATTATAATGTAATGTATAGGTGAAGGTGTTGTATTAAGAATAAAAATGTAAATTAAAATTTTGTATTGTTCAAATTCACTATTATGCAAACTCCCTGGTTACAGGTAGTTCTCAACTTACAAAAATTTATTCAGTGACCATTTGTAATTACAGAGGCACTGAAAAAAAGTGACTTATGACTGTTTTTCACACTTATGACCATTGCAGCAGCCCCATGGCCACATGATACACATTTGGATGCTTAGCAATTGGCATTTATTCATGACAGTTGCAATATCCCATGGTCATGTAAGACCTTCTAACAAACAAATTCAAAGGGAAGCCAGATTCACTTAATAACCATGTTAGTAACTTAACAAATAGAGTGATTCATTTAAAAACTTTGGCAGATAAGGTCATAAAAAGGGGCAAAATTCACTTAATGACTGCCTTGCTTAGCAACAGAAATTTTGGGCTCAATTGTTGTCGTAAGTCAAGGACTGCCTTTTGATCTAGCCATCAACTCTGACCTCAGCTCACATAATTTCCTTCTTGTAGGAAAGACTGAAGGAAGGAATGTTGCCCCGAGGATATACTGTATATCAAACAAAACAAATTACATGACATGTCTTAAAACTACAATATTGGTAGTTTTCACAAATATCTTAAGGACTGGAAGGGATTTTATGGGTTCACGGGCCATGTTTAATTCATTTGTGTTCAAATGAATGTGAATTTTGTTAAATCATAGTTACACTCCTCACTGTTAGTCAATTTCCTCTGGTGAAGTAGAAGACAGTATAAAAGCATACCATGTTACAAATACAAATACCTATAGAAGTGGCAGGAAAATCTTTTGTCTTTAATTCACTTTTTTTGTTGTCTGTTTTCCTCCTATTTGGCTCTTAGCCATGCTAAATTGTCAACTTGATAGAGCTGACCATTTGTTCAAAAGAATCAGCAGCACCACATGGAAGCCACAGGTCATAGCATCAACTTCAATGGCACCAAAACCCTAGCCACTATAGAAAACCCCAGCCACAGAATCATCAGAGAAGCCATAGAGATTGAAAAAAGACCTAAAATCTTGAATAGAATAGATGATTCCACTAGACTGTCTATCATTTGGAAGCCTGCACTCACAAACAAAAAAATCTCCACACCACTAGCCAGGCAAACACCTGGGCACAAACAAATCCCCCCTGATACCTCCAGCTCAAACACACCCCAACCAGGCACCCAGATGAAACTTAGCTTCCTAATAAAAGATAGCCGTCCATTTACTCGGAGCCAAGCTGCACTAAAAGCCTCCAATACAGGAAACACAATGTTGCCAGCCAATCAAGACAAAAAAAGCTACAAAACAGACAGAAGATATTAGAAACACCAATCAAGCAGAACACAGCAAACTCCAAGACCAATAAACACAGACCAAGACTGCCAACCAATCAGGATGAAAAAAAACCATTCTGGCACAGCAGTAGGCTAGCACCAAATTTAAAACAGAAACGGCTGTGAAAGTCTGACTCACAGACGAACACAATACAGAAGCCTGATGATGGCAGATGAGATTCTGCCGAAACGTTGCTACAACTTTAAAAGCACAACTATAAAGATGTGGGAAAATACCTGAATGGAAGGACAAGTAAAGGCAACACTGTTGTTATGTCTATCTAGCCAACGAAGAAGGTAATATTGATGATGTCTTCCAAAAAAAAAAAAAAAAGTTCAGAGAGACCTGAAGTTAGTAATGATGGGGAAATTGCTCTGGCATCTGTTGGGAAAAAAACCCTGCTAAGCATGGGCACTTTCCCTTTTGTCTTCTCCTTGACAGAGTAAAAGAGGAAAAAGAGAATAAACTATCTTTGTTTTGATCTAATCAATAGAAAATAATTAGTTGGGTAGTGGAAGTAGGAGGAACATTGGAGGAAAGCAGCCATGTAATGCTTGTAGTTCTTGGTTTTAAAGGAAACTCCAAGTGAAGTCCACAGTAACATGGACTTCAGAAAAAAAGGAATAAACTGATGTCAAGCAAGAGAAATGGGCTGGTAGAAAAATAAGAATTAGTGAAGAAGCAGATAAAAAGCAGGTAAAAAGCAAGAAGTAGTAATACGGATAAAAAATGGAAAGCTGCAAACAAAGACAAGTGCAAAGTTTAGATCAAATGCATAAATATACCTATCACAATAACAGTGCTTGCAGAAAAGATTTGGGAATTACAGTTGGATGCAAACTGAATATGAGACCTGCAAAGAAAAGAAAATTCAATTTTTTGACTGCATCAACGAAAGTATAAATTTCCATTCCAAGTACTCATTTTAATCTGTGCTGCTTTAGCCCATTTTTATTGCCTTGGTTCTGGACATTATACCTGTAGAATTCAGAAAATGGAATGGGATAAATGAAGGGTAACAAAGGTGATTGGAGTAGAAATTAAAACTAGTGAAGAGAGATTGGAGCTGGCTTTATGTAATCCTGAACTGAGGGAGATAAAATAGTATTCTTCAAATACTTGAAGAAATATCTCATAGCAAAAGATCAAAACTTGCTCTCCCTCATTCCAGACTGTAGGAGACAGAATAATGAATTTCAGTTAGTAGAAGACAGATTCTGGTTGAATGTTAGGTGGGAGGGGGGCCCATTCCTAATAGTAAGAGCATTCTGACAGGTGAACCAATTGCCCAGAGAGATGATGGATACCTCTTCACTGGATGTTGTCAAGTGGAAGTTTAGACAACCATTTGTCTGGGAAACTAATATTTTGCATTCCTACACTGAGCAGGGAAAGTTGGGCTCAATCTGAAGGACCTCTTCCAGCCCAATAATTACATTCTAAATCAGCCACAGTGGCAAGGTTTTACTGAAATTTTCACTTAATCTTCATGCCTCCAGAACTTTCATATTTGAGGCAGCAAGTATCTTCTACAAGGAGTAAATATATGCAGATAAATATGTCTGAGACCAATGCTGTCAATGCAGCGGTTTCTCTCTGAGACAGTTTAATATTTCTTACTCAAAATTGTCCTGGGTGGCAAGGAGAAAGGATTGAAAGGTGAAAAATCAGTGAAAGTTTAAGATAAATGAAGATGACTAGAGACCTTGAGAAAAAGGCAGATCATCAGCAAGGGTGCTTCAAAACACCAGAAACATCAATATCTTTTTAAAAAGTATATTTTCCATGCTTTTTCATGTTTAGATCAAGGTAGAGTTTCTCTTCTATTTCTCCTGATTGTCTCAGTTCTCCTCAATGTTTTCATGAAATCTGTGACGCTCAGGAATATGTTTTTGGGGCTAAATATTAGACATGTTCTGAATTGTGGAGAACTAAAACTTCTGTGTTTTCAATATGTATGGAAGGAATACACTGTGGGAATTTGAAACAATGGAAAGTGTGTGCAGTGTGATAGTTGCGGTCAGCAAATTTTCCCCAATTGTCACATATCATTTTCCAAAAACGTGGAAGACTGCATTGGTAAGCAGATTTAATAACTAATGTGCGGATCAACCTCTCATATTCAATTCACATTAATGCTTGGGTATTATGGTGGAAGAGAACGTGCAAGACAAACTGCCTCCGATATTGACTGATTAATATTCACTCCACCTGCCCTCCACCCATGAATCCCCCAAAATCTTTCCATAGGATCCTTTAACTTTCCAGATCAGGTTCTGGCAGGAAGAAAGCTCAACAGACAAGCACATCTGGATCTGTTTCCTACTGTGATCCCTTTTGTGTGCATATTTGAGGGTATATGAAACATGCCTCAGATATTAGAGTAGGAGGAAAACTGCCTAAAATTGTCTAAGTGCAGTAGGCATCATGCAGAAACCCTTTTAGAATAATGCATCTAAAATCAGTTAGTGAAGACAGATTCTTGGTAGGGGTGGAGAAGAAGTGTGTGCTAATCTAATCCGAAGCCTGACTTTTGTATTGAATTTTTATGTACTGTGATAACAAGCCAAGCATTAATCTTAGCCATGACTCAGCATTGAATTGTTTTAAATCTTGTATGAACAATTCAAGTTCAGTTGGCTCTTTCTTCTCTGTTATGAATATGAGTCAGCCTGGACCCAGCCAAGTTAACTAAAACAAAAAGTTAAGTAGGAAGAGGCAATGTAAAAATTTCCTTTGCAAAACATGGATTAAAGAAGGAAGTCATTCAAAGGATACGTTGTAAATGAGCTTTCAGAGTAGAGTAAGAGTGAGATAGAAAATTTGCCTTTTAAACATTCACCTTCTTATACCACAGCATTTTATGGCCTAGGGCATGCTAATATGTATTGAAGGTATGGGGAAAAAAGGTACTGGATGGCTTGCTTCAGTTCCTTTTTTTTCCTCTGAAGGGGTGTGGCAACTTTGGTTTATTTAACAAATGCTCAGTGAGATATATTCATTAGTCACTGCATTTAATAACTGTCACATAACTTTCTATTTATTGTACATGAAGTACATGGAAAAAATGCTGAGAAAAGGATCACACCCATTTAACAACTTAGTAGTGATAAATTCTAGCATACAGGAGCTCCTCATGATAGCCAGCATCATCCTGTCACAAGGAAAGTCCCATAATTACAACTCTCCACAGGTACCCCTCCCTTTAAATTAGCTAATTACTATAATAGTGTGAGCTGGCAAAAAGGGACATTGAAAAAAGGGACTTTGAACTTTGGCTGGGGAGTCCTAGATTAACTTCTATAATCACAAAGGGTCAGTACATGTGGGCGTGGGCAGGTCATTGTCTGGCAGGTTTGCATGACATGCTCAGCAGTGTTAAGTGCTCTAGGTAATTTCTGATTTTGCTTTTTCAGGAATCCAGTTATTGTTTTAACAATTTGTGTGAACAACTAGGCCCTCACATTAAGCCATGATGTGATTTGTTTCTTTGGATACAACTTGTGCTATGTATGCAGTCATTGTAGTTTATTAACTGAGACTTAAAGTTTAGGAGCCGTGTGAATCCAGCCAACGAGTCTAGATCAGCTTATAAACTTGTTCTGAAGGTAAAGTTGGGTAACCCATGCCTATGTTCAGTCTGGGATTCAAAATATGGATAATATCTGAGTATTATTTAATACAGAAAGATGCCATCCAAAGTCCATGGACCACTTTTGCTCCTCCCAAAGTGCTAATAAAGAATTTGAGGGCTGTAACTGGAATTGCATTGCTTTCTATAGCAAGAGGTTGGGACAGCTGTATTCCAAGATTAATACCAAGAGCTTTGGCTTCTTGTACAATAGTAATTTGAGACCTTAAACACAAAACCAAGTAGTAAAAGAGTCATTTAAGCAGCTTCAGTAATCAGCTCACACTTATTTCATCACACATTCAAACCTTCATGCCATCCCACTACTAGGTTGGCCAAGCTTTAGTCTTGGGGAGACAGATGCAGAACCTCACATGTGTTCCAGCAAGCTTCTTGATTCTATTTTTAATAACATTCTTGTTTCCTTTAGCACAGGATGCACTGTTTATAGGTTTGTCTCTGCCATTAAGTTATTTTCAGAGTTGGATGTTAAGCCTTTCCATTCTCTGTTCTCTGTTGCACTACCAACCTGTTCTTTTCTGCTGACAATTACTTAAGAGTTCATTGTGGTTCTACTTTAGTTCTTACTTGTTTTTCTAACCATGCAGCTCCCTAATCCCCTTCCCCAGCTTCTGCTAAAGTAGCACAGTATGACATTGTTTTTCCAACCTGGCATAACCATTTCTCTGACCTGCATCTTTCTTTTTTCTTTGCCATCTGCTCCATGTTATCCTATGTAAGAGCCGTGATGGCGTAGTGGTTAGAGTGCAGTACTGCAGGCTACTTCTGCTGACTGCCAGTTGACTACAGTTTGACAGTTCGATTCTCACCGACTCAAGGTTGACTCAGCCTTCCATCCTTCTGAGGTCGGTAAAATGAGGACCCAGATTGTTGGGAGCAGTATGCTGACTCTGCAAACTGTTTAGAGAGGGCTGTAAAGCACTGTGAAGCGGTATATAAGTCAAAGTGCTATTGCTATTGCTATCCTATATTTTTGCTGCCACCACCTCATTCTACCCTTCCCTAAACCAGCTGCATACTGGGCTAGAGAACAAAATTGGGTAAGTCAAACATGGGACAGGATGAGCCACCTTCTAAACCTGACTGTGTGTCCTGTCCTACAATATCTGCCAACAGGCACGAGCAATTTCCTCTGGTGAACTATATTTATTTATTTATTAAATGTTTATGCCTCTTTTTTCACTGATACCAGCGATAGTCCTGGTTCCCCTTCTCACCTCTGTTGATTCATATCTACTCATTTGGCTCATCTCCATTTGTCCCTATTTTGCTTCCTGCTGCTGCTGTTGCCGTCTGTACCAGGCTCCCTTCTTCTCAATTTTTATTGCATTTGTGGCTCTGGCGCCATTTTCTACCTATTCTACTCCAGCCACTCCTGTCTCTCATCCAATCTTTATCCCCTTCTACTGCTTTTATCTTCCCTCGCTCTACTTTTTCTTTCCCTACTTACTTTTCCACTCCAGCACTGTTCCCCCGGCTCCAGTCTCCATCTTGTCTACCCATCCACCTGACTTAAGGATGGGTAAAGCAAAAGCAACCAGAAAAACAAAACAAAAAACAAAACAGGGACAATACACTGAGATGGTTTTATTTTTAAATGAGGTGGGGAACAAACATAGAGCTTGTTATAACAGGGATTGTCTCTGTCTCCTCCCTATATTTTTTTTACTGTTTATGTGTATGAAATATTTATTTCATAAATAGTTGCTCTTTGCCCAGTGTTCTTTCAAAGGTAGGGAATTGTGGGAAGAGGTCCATGTGATTCATTTGAAACTCAGGGTTACTAAGTGGAGCTGGGGAACAGAGAGTACCTTTTAGGGAAAGGAGCAAACTGGGCTTCTTAACCTTCATCCTTACATGTACAAATCCCTAATTTCTTATTGTGGGAACAAGAAAACTATAAGCAGTTTGCCAGTAGATCGATGTATTTGTTACTATGCATACTGTGACTCTCTCTGTGGTGTGAGTTGTATTGTCCCACAAACTGAATTTTAAGCCTTCCATGAGAAAGCAAGGATTACATAGATTTTATTTGAGGGATTCTGCTTTGGAATAGACTTTCAAATATAATTGTAAGAATATAAAATCTGTGTGTCGCATTTATCTTTATTAGACATCACTTGAACAGATTTTATGAATTATGCACAATATTTTATTGTATTGTGACATAAATGTTAGTTCCAATATACAGTATAAGAGAACTGATTTCCTTTAAAAGTTTGATTGATTTAGTCTTGTAGATAGGTTTAACAGATTTTATGTTCTGCTCATTTTTGTAGATTAAAAGTCTTTTACAGAATTAGAAACCCAGGCATGTGGCTTAGTTTTATACATTTTAGTTAGAATTTATTTATTTTTTTTGTGTAAATTTTATTTGAGTTTTCACAAAAAAAATACAAATAAAACATCTTTTTTGAAAGTAGCGTAATCCCGGGTTACATTTCTTCGTACAGACACAAATTCAACTTCATGCTCATTTTTATGTTCTATTCCATATCTTATTACTGTTTTACATTTTCTACATAGCTTCTCCCCTCTTTTAATTTTCTCAATTTTATTTTAATTATCTCATAATTATCTCATCTCAATTCAAATCATTATATTTATATTTTTTGTCTGTCCTGTTTCAATTATCTATTATCTTTTCTCATTAAACAAAATTTCTCCTGTAGTTACTGATTGGAGTATGACGCCTTTATATCTTTTAAGTTTATCCATTTAACTCTTATTTAGGCTTCAATATATACCCTAAAGTTATAACATTCAATATAATACATAACTTCCATTCGGATTCTGCTTGGTACATTCTTAAAATACACACTATATTCTTAAACAAAGAAAAAGTTATAAATGTATGTAATTAAAACAACACATTCCATTCTAATTCAATTCTATCATTAATATTAATATTCATTAAAATTGTAACTTCTTTAACATTACTTTTCAATTAAATATCATACTTCTATGGGAACAATTATAAGCTTTCCATAATTAATCCCCCTCTCTTCACTTATATTTTATAATCATTAACTAATTAAGATGTTCCCATTCTTTCCTAGTTCAATTTTCTCATTTATTTTATTTCACTTATTTTATTCACAAACATTTCACTAAATTACACTAACTATTTTATCCCTCATTTTAATCATACATTGTTTCCAATTTTCTAAAGTTATTTCTATTACTAATATAACAATACAATCTTATGTACCTTTACAGAATCCCTTTTTCAGTTAACTTTTCACCCATTATCTCTAAATAGGTCCTGTTTCTCTATATCTTGGTCCTTTGTAACTTCTTTTCCTTTCCTTCTTCCCTCTCTTCTTCTCTCTCCCCTTTTTACCTCCTTGTCTCTCTACCTCTATTTCTCTCTTCTGTATTCCCCTCTTCTGTTGCTTTCCAGTATTATACTTATTTTTTGAATTATTTTTCTTTTCTTTGGTTGTTTTTTTAAGTCTTAAATTCTCCATTCTCTTTCCCCCCTTTCCTTTTTCTTCCCCACATAAAATTACTTGTTCATTAAAGATGGCTTCTTCTTTGTCCCAGTCTTCTTGTTTTGCAGACGTTTCTTGTTGTTTCTTAATTCCAAATCTCCATTTCTAAGAATTGAAAAACGAAGCCAAAAGAACCCTTCCCTTCTTGTGCATCTTCTTTGTACTTTTTAAGTTCCATTTTCAATTCATCCAGAAGTAGTGCCATTGTATAAATTTTTAAACAACCACCCGATTAATTTTAGTCATTCAAATGTAATTACCAAGAATCCAAAGATCACCAAATAATCCAAATACACCCAAGCTGTTTCTTTTTGCTCTTTTTTTCACTTTCTCTTCCTGGGGTTACTGTTTAGTTACAAAGTTTCAGTTAAAATGTATGTTTTAGAAGTATTGTTGAAGTTTTACTGTAGATTCTTTTTAATTCCAGGCAGTCTCCTCCCTCTTTCCAGATCCTGCCCTTATTCTTTTTCTCTCCCTTCCTGCTTATGAAAAAAAAAATTTAGTGTCCAGAAATCTTTATTATCCCTTTGACATTTTGTTTTATTTTCAGCTTAATTGCCTGTTGATGTCAAAGCGGATTTTTCCGATTTCTTATTTAAGTCTCTTAGTTGTCAGTATAGGGAAGGGGAGAGAAGAAAAAAACCCCAAACCTTTCCCTTTTCACTTTCCTTCGCTGCTTCCAACTCTTCTTTGGGAGCGATGTTATTTTTTTGTAAGTTTAAATTCCAGGGTACCTTAGTTGTTGCTTTTACAATTTAACCCGGTCAGCCAAAACTTTCACTTCTTATCTTCCTCCTGCACATTCTTTTCCGGTCGAGTTCTTCTTTGAGGTGGCCATTTCTGACCACCGCTGCAACCGCCTTTGGGAAAGGGAGTAATGGCCAGCTGAGGAGGAGAGATGCGGCTCTCCTCAACCCTGCTCGCAGTTTCCCCCCTCTTCACCACCTCTACGGGGTGGCTTAGGCCCGAAACCAGCCGGCTTGGGGCGCTCCAGTGGCGAGCCCAGACCGAAACCGCGCACGATCGCGGATTTCTGTCTGTTGCCGAAGAAACTTCAAACCGGAAGCCATTAGAATTTATTTCTATTTGCCTATTTTATTATACTGTATTATACATATGCAAATCATTAACTTAAAAAAATCTCTTTCTTTAGTGTTTCAAGAAACTAACATAATTCTTTTACACTCTATAGATTGTTTTTTCTCCATCTCTTTTTAAATTATTTCTGATCTAATGGGCTGAAGAGCTAATGCAGTTTGTATCTTTCAGTTGAACTAAAATAGCATGCCATGATTCAACCCAACAGTCAGTACTTCTCTGGTTGTTTTGTGACAAATTGGTAAGGATTTCTCACTCTTAATTACTTCATAATTCCAAAAACAGTATTAATTAATGATTAATATCAATATATTATCTTGATATATAATACAACAACCAATCATTATCATTGTCAACTTGGATAACCAGACTCTTTAATGGATCTTAAGAGGGTCACTACATACACATACATGTAATAGCTTCTATAAATGTGACATCTGCCCTCTCTTAATTTATTGCACTTCACAGTTCAATAGCGAGACTTACACTGAATGATTATGGGACACTTAATGCTACAGTCTAATAGATCTTTAATATAAAGAGCAGAGACAGGATATTCTTCTTTTTTTATTACTATCTGGCAAGAATGTCATTGCTTTCCCTCTTAAAAGAAAGAAAGATCCATTATAGCACTTCAAAAAAAACAACAACACTTTTTTGTCCTTTATTCTTCTTGCCTAATGGCTGAGATGATATACTGGGCTAAAATTTAGCATTTCCCCATGTAAAAAGTAAAATACATGTAGGCTGATAATAGAATGGCTTACAGCAAAATATAACATCATAGAACAAGAACAGAAGAGCCATAGGAAAATTATAATATATTCAAAGTTTAGCTACATCAATGTTGTTCTGTGAAAAGATTACAGTGTGTTGGCCTCACCTAAGGTCTAATTTGGACAGAAGATTGCCAATTCTGTAACTGAAAATCAAGGGAATTATATTCTCTCTCTCTCTCTCTCTCTCTCTCTCTCTCTCTCTCTCTCTCTCTCTCTCTCTCTCTCGTTCATCATGGAAACATTGCATATTACATGTTCACATAGTTGTTATTATGACATCTCTTTCTATTATTAGGTTGTATCATCTGCATGATGCCATAATGTTCCCCTTGCCTTCTTTTAATGCTCATGAATGTTAAATGGATACAAAAGGTAAAGATAAAGGTTTCCCTTGTCCAGTTGTGTCCAATTCAAAGAGGTGGTGATCATCTCTGTTTCTTAAGAGAAGGATCCAGCATTGTTCAAAGATGCTTCTGTGGTCATGTAGCCAGCAAGGCTGTATGCCAAAGCACACGGAAGGCTGTTATCTTCTGACCAAAGTGGTACCTGTTTATCTACTTGCATTTGCATGCTTTTGAACTGCTAGGTTGGCAGTTGGGTCTCAAATTGTCAATCTTCTCATTGACAAGCCCAGCATCTCTCTCTCTCTCTCTGTGTGTGTGTGTGTGTGTGTGTGTGTGTGTTCAAATTCTGAAGGAATGTTAATTGTTCCTTATCAAACTGAAAGGCTGTTTGGCAGAGTGTCACCAGATCATCAGATTACCCAAACCTTCAAATGTTCCACATTTTTCTGAACTTCTTAATAAAATGGTTTCTTGAGTTCGTCATTTAGGAGTCAGAATGAAATGCACAAATATAGAAGAGGTGTGCCTAGCTTAGCCATACTAGAAAAAGATCTTGGAAAAGTAACTGGTTACAAACTGAATGCGAGTTGTGTGGGTGCCGAAAAACAATTCATAGCAATTTTAGGTTGCTGCAGAGTATAGCTGTCCTATTGGAGGCAGTAATTATCTTACTTTATCCTTCTATGAAATGTTGGTTCCAGTGTTAAGCATCAAATTTTAAGATGACTCAGATAAATCGGGACAGGCTTAGAGAAGAGTATAATCTGGGGCCTGGAAATTAAGTTCTATCCCAAGAGATAGAAGTAACTGAAAATGTTTAAGAAAAACTGAACATGGTATAACAGCATTCTTCAAGTATCTTAAATTTAATCAAGGCATGGTTTGTACTGACCCCCAAAGCATAAGAAACTGAATAATAGATCTACATTAGCAGAGAGCAATTTCTGCTTTATTTCAAGAGACAAAGTAATCGCAGCAGTAAGAGTAGTTTTACAGTTGGAAGAGAACATGAGTTTTCTTTCACTAGATATATTCAGGTAGTGACTGAAAATCAGGGATGTTTTCATATGGATCCCTGTACTGAATAGGGGTTGGACTAGATGACCTAAATGACCCCTTCCAACTCTCTGATTCTCTCTCCACCAAGCTCATTACTGCCAGTTTTACTGTGATCAACCCTCTAAATTTGTAAGAAGGATTATTTTCCCATCATAAGTGTAGATGGCAGTGCCTGAATATCTGACTTTCTGTGTGAAAAATAAGGACTCTACCATTTAGGCGCAGGCTGCTACATACAGTGTAAGCTGACTTGCAAATTCCATGTTTTATCCTGCTGCTGGCCTAATCTCTTGGGTTTTGTTTTCTAGCATGGGCAAGATGATGACAGCTCCAGCAGCAGCAGCAGCTCTGACAGTGATTCTGGCAAGGTAAACAAATTTGAATAGGTACTTGATAGATCGAAGAGAAATATATAAATAATTAGAGTTGCCAGTTATTTTCACCAGCTTGGTATTCCCAGAGGTGTGGGATTTCATCAACTCCCAGACAGCAAGGATGGGCGATTTGTGGAATTATTAGAGTTGAAGATGGATTATCAATATAAAATGTTATCGGTTGAAAAAGGCTGTTTTTAGCTACTACTATTAATAGCCTTTCAGCAGTCCTGCTAGAAAACAACTTTCCTCTAGCGGTGTAGAAACATTTGAAGTTGCAAAAGTCCCAACTCTGAAACATCTCTCATTCCAAAATCCAGATTCTGACTTCCAGAAATCTAAATTGAAGTGAGCCATTCTCACTAAAGCAGAGTCAGGGCTGTTTTGCTTTTGTGCTTCCCTCCCTCCATCCCTGCAGGAGTATCATATTGAAAGGATAAATGATTTAAGGTCAAATGATGCTTTTCTTTTAATCATATAGACTCACAGTGGTGATAAGAAGAAAAAGGAAAAGAAATGACTTTGAGGCAGCCCACACCTTCTAACTGAATTGAAGTTCAACTAGTGAAGGGAATTTGACGGAGAAACAAAAATTATGTTCATTTTCTTCAAAATAAAATGTCTTTATTTTGGTTTACCTTAACATGAGGTGCTTGTTTTATTTTTATTTTTTCATTTTTGCTCGTTTGACTGAGGCTTTGTGTTAGGAATGATCAATAAATGAATGGAACCTATAATGAAAGATACACACTTATGCTCTTGTTCAGTGTACTACTGTAATAGGTTAGCCAACTAATCTTGTCTTCATATAGGTCATTGCATTCCAATTCCATATTTACTTTTTCATCCTCTACCCAATAGACATATACCATCAGAAATAGTATAGGGTTTCTTGCTTCAGCAGGAGGTTGGGCTAGAACAGGGGTGTCAAACTCAATTTCATTGAGGGGTGCGTCAGAGCTGTGGTTGACCTCAGGGAGCCAGGTGGGTGTGACCAACAGGATAGGTGTGGCCAGCTTGATGCCACTCTGCAAACTGCTGATATGTTTCCTCTTTGCGTTGGATAGACCAGGCTGAAGCCACACTGACCCGATGTTTCCTCTTTGCATTGGGCAGACCGGGCCAAAGCCATGCTGGCCCAATATTGACTGTTCGCATTGGGTAGACAGGGCCAAAGTGATGCGGGCTGGCCTCTTACATTTTCCAGGATGCACTGCAGACTGGATACAACCATATTGCAGGCCGCAGGCCTTGCGTTTGACACCCATAGACTAGAAGATCTCCAAGGTCCCTTCCAAATCGGTTATTCTGCCATTTAATAATAGTCTGTCATTAATGATCATATTCAGTCTGCTCTACTCTAGGAATAGTTGATCTGCAGGACATGACCTCTGAGGATGACTTTATTCAGGGGCAGGACATTACATTTACTTAAAATAAAAACTCGGTGTTGAATGAACCAGTGATGTCATTATTTATGAGGAGAAGTTTAAGTAAGGAACTGAAATAGCAATTGCAGTTGGCTGTATTAAACCTGGCGATTACATGAACAAGTAATCTTATATGGGGACTGGGTGCTACAAAATATGGTGGCAGCCATTTAAATGGTTTTAAAATCAGATCAGTGGAACCACTCATATAACCAGTGTGAACAATGTATTGATGGCAATATGGTAGGTCCATGATCAAATAAGTATATGAAGTCGTGGTTAAAATCAGCCTTGTAAGATAGGCCAGACTAAGAAATCAAAGCCATATAAGTATGAAACTGCTTTTATTGGAATAATTCTATAGCCAGGTTACAATGGCAATTAGGACCGGAATTACCATCATTAAGTGACATAGTTATACAGCATGGTTCATGTGGCAGTGTTGTTTAGTGAGAGCAGTCCTGGCAGTCCTGGTTGCTGTTGTTGTTAAGCAGGGACCTCACATAATTGATTGACTTCTGTTTTCCTGTCAGCTTCACCATTGATTTTGCTTGTGGGAAGCTGGCAAAGAACATGGGAAATCTTGTTCACATAATTGCTGTTTGTTGCAATATTGTAATTGCCAGCTAGGCACCAAACATGATTAGTGATCATCTGAATGTAGGGATGCTGCAATGGCCTGAACTCCAAGGACTGGTCATAAGTTCCCCCTGATTTAGAACCATCATAAGTCATTGCTGAACAAGTAGCTGTAACCTGAAGAATACCTGCATTATCAGAACCTTGCAAGTTTGGATGTCTTTCCCTCCTTCTCCCTTGTGTGAATTTAGGACTCAATCTGTGCTTATCTCATCATTGCCTTGGTAGTGGCTCTTTCTCCTTCTAGGCCAGGGCTGTCAAACTCAAGACCCTTGCATCACATGCTGACCACACCCATGCCCGGTTTAGCAAAGGGGAAAAAAGTCCCAATACATCACATGACGCTGCCGTGATGACATGAGTTTGACAGCCTTGTCTAGGCGAGGTCTCACCTGGCCTTTAGACTTTGGAACCCAGATAGCCAGCTATGCTGGCTGAGTCGTGTCCACTAGTCTTGTTGCAGGTTGGGACCCTGTTCTAGGCCATTCCCTACATCCTTTACAGTTAACACCATTAATTCAATTGCTTTATATAGTACACTGTGCAGTAAAGTAATCACATTGACTGGATTTGCAAACTCATATTAACTACCTAATTCTGCTTCAGAGTATGCAAACCTAGCTAAAACCTGCTGGTGGAGGACAGATGCAGGAAAAGACTATTTTTCTCTATTCTTTGCTATATGGTACCACTTTGTCACTCTCACTGAACTAATGATATACTATTTTATATAATGATATAATGATATACTGAACTAATGATATACTATTTTTTTCTTTCTATTTTTGAATAAGAAGCATTATTCTTAGCATTCTTCACTTATCTCATCTTATTTTAAACTTTAGCTGTCTTAACCTTATATTTAACAATCAAGGCTACCAGTCCACCTTATCAACACATAAATACACACAGATACACACACAGAGACAATTTTGCCCAAGCAAGGTGAATTAAATAAAAAAACACTGCCATGATAATGTGAGGAGAAATCTTGTCCAATGGTTGGCAGATATCTCCTCAAGTAAAAGTAACCCTTATGATAAGGCTGTGATTGGCCATGTCAACAACAACGCTTGGTACTCATTTTGATTTACACATTTTTCAATCAGCTATCATAGCAGATTGTTCTGCCGTAGGGACTTTCTGCCTTTAAACCATATACAGTACTATTTATCAATTGCCCTTTTAAAAGATTCCTGTCCACCATATGGAATAGAAATCACAAATTAACAAAATCAGTAGCATACAAAGAAAATGCACACAAAATGTTCTATAGGTAGCACTTACCCCCTTTGAGATTAGCGAAAATGTATCCCAAAATGAGTCCCATGTGTTGGAAATGCAAAAAAAAAAAAAGAGGGAACATATTACCATATGTGGTGGTCTTGCCCAGAGGCTCGAAAATACTGGCTTAAAATCAAAGATTGGCTACAGGAAATTACTAATGAACAACTAGACCTAGAACCGGAACTCTTCCTATTGGGGATCTTCAAAAAAAATATGCAAAGAGCACAAAATACTTATTATTACATATATTGACTGCTGCTAGAATTGCCTTTGCCCAATGTTGGAAACAACCAGATATACCTTCAGAGAAACTGGTCATACAAAAAGTTATGAACTGTGCTGAAATGGACAAATTAACGCTGAGTTCAAAAGATAAAGAAGCTTCAATATTTTATAAGGTGTGGAAACAATGGTATAGCTGGATAGAATGGAGATAGATTAAAGATAGATAGTTATCAAATATAAGTAACAGATAAAACAAGAATGTAATTATGCATAAATCAATACCTGTAGAGCACGAATTATTGTTATATGATAAGCACTACAAATTGTTGTTATTGAGTGATATATTTTTTATGTTTTTAATGTAATAAAATTCAATAAAGTCTATTTTAAAAAAAGATTCCTGTCTGTTTCCTAGGTGTGTTTTCACTAGCCTTAAGCTGCTGTAGTAAGAATGTATATAGAAGACTGGTTGTGGTCAATCTCTTGTCCTTTCCAGAAAGAGAATGGATTGATTAAGGCAGTTGTCAGTTTTAGGCAAGAAAGCTGCAAAGTTGTATCTATGTAGTTATTGGTAATAGAGGTTGATGTGAGGATACAGTTTACCTTTTTAAGGAGGGCTTCTTGGTATGGAGTACTCTGGTATGATAGAATTTCTTTGTGTATATGAGAGAATCAGTCTATAACTTCTCAATCATGACAACTTTATGATGTGTGAGCTTTAATTCCCAGAATTCTCTAGCATGCTGGCTAGTGAATTTAGGGGGTTGAGGTCTGCAAATCTTAAAAAGTTGCCAAGTGGAGAAACACTGGTCTACAACACTGAGGGAAGATTGCCATCTACTGCTTCCACTGGCACATTGCAGCTTCTGTTCTGGCTCTTTGGAGTAGCTCTTTCCAGCAAGTCTCACATCTGCACTATCTGCACTATCATCCTGCTCCTGCCACTGGTTAAACTACATGTAGTCCTCAATTAGTGACTGAAAATGGTTCTAGCAAAATGATCCACATGGAACCACATGACTGAGAGACAAAGATGCTGGGAAAATTGCTAATTGCTTCTGTCTCATTCAGATAAAGCCCTCTCATACAACCTTCTATGTCTGACCTGGTTTCTTTACCTTTTTTACCCTCTCACAAGCTATCTCTTCCTGAGGTGCTTTTTTTCCATAGACTGATTGCACTTCCCTAAAAAGCTAAGGGTAAGTCAACAAGCTCAGCTCTGATCTTAATTATTTGATGGTAGACTGCTAGTTGCTGGAAACTGAGCAGACCTTAATCAGTTTCAGGGATTGGTCACAAAGTTACTTTTTTTTAAACACTCATAATTGCCAACTATCTGAGGCAATTGCTAAACAAGGATTATTTGTATTATATTTTAATGCTGTAATTACTCTAATAAATAAAAGCATTATTTCATTTGAGGTAGAACATATTTTTAAATAAATCTTGCACATTAGATATATTTTACCAAACTGTAAAGTGGAACTTAACAGTCCAAGCAGCAACTACTGTGGCCTGTGCTGACTTGGGAATGCAGCCTGAATTTGTCCTGGATTTCTTCATTGGAAACACATTTCCTGAAAAAATTGGGTTTTGGCAATTCCCATATTTTCAACATTGATAGAATATGAGAAATAATGACTTAGACATCCTCAGGATTGGGTGAGAATGAAATAGGACATGCCATTATATTGACTGCAATTGAAATTCAAATGCTTTTTAATATTAAGTCTCTGCTGACTATATAATTTTACCTATGTTTATATCAAGTGTCAGGATGATATTTGATGGCACAATGCTGTCCTGAGGGCTGGTCCCCATTTTGAAATACAGCAGCCATTTGTTAACTCGAATTGTTTCAAATTAGAAACTCATGTTTTTCCCTGTTTAAAAGCTTGTCAAAAAGCAGGCAGAAAAATATATCAAATCAATCTCCATGAAGATGGAATTATAGGTAAATCTCGCTTGTCAACCATCTTGTTTAGCAACTCTTCAAACTTATTATGGGGTGAAAAATTACCTTTTTAACCAATCATTGCATTTATGATCTGCACAGTGTCTCTGTGTTCCTATAATTGCCATTTGTGTGCTTTGTAACTGGTATTCAACGAGCAGAATGGAGAAGGTGGCAATAAAATTGGAAGTTATGATCACATAAGGTCTCACTTAATTATTGCAGCAGATCATAAGTCCATTGTGGTTACATGATATTGACCATGATTTTCAACAATGGAGTTGCCCATCCCAATTGTGGTTTCTAAGCAAGGACTGCCTGCATATAATTTAGATATTATTATGAAGAATGCTGCCTTATAAAAGCAATGAAAAAGACAGGACCAAAGGAACATGTAATGTATGGTTTATCTTATATTTGACCTCTCTGGCTAAATGAAATGATTGGATTTGTGGGATTCTTAAAAATCTTGAGTTCTTAATTTGCAGGAAGATGTGTGTATATTGCCATGACAACCAGCTCTTCAGATTTTCTTTGAAATTACATCTCATAAATACCTCTTAAACTAAAATGTAATGTGTAAAATGGCAATTGGGGGGACATTTACCGTACTTATTAAAATGAAAAGCAGCAGTTGTGAGGTAAAGATTATTCTGCAGGAAAACAACAGGGTAACTCTTGATTTCCAAACCGGATTTCATAATCTAAGATTTGCTGTGGTTGCTTCTACAGGGATGTTGTAACCAACCTATGATGATTTCCTAATATTTTGGCAATTACCACTGGCTATAATGATATTGTGAAAGTTGATCAACACGTGTTAGCCATTTTGTCATGTTTTTAGCTAAGCGAAAGAATATGAATGATAGGATTATATTGTTTATCACAGAAGCCTCTTTATGAAAGGGAGCTGTTTAGAAAGGGGGTCAATCTGTAGAATATTTATCTCATTACTGAGCATTGGTTCAGGCCATATGATCTATTTATCTCATTACTGAATACAAGGGGGTATGGTCCATTCTCCCAAATTAAATTGCTATGTTCCTTCAATATTCTGCTCCCTCAACTATTTTTATGATGTATTCTTGTTGGATTTTTTTTACCCTACCAAGTATTTTTTCCCCTCTGGTGATATAATCATGACTCCAAAGTTGTTTTTGTTGTTTGAAATGGTGGTTTACTCTGTAGTCTCAATCACTTTCTACACAAACTAAGACAAATTCAGAGAAATTTGGGAGATTTCGTCCAATATCTGATCTAAATAGCAGCTTTGGGAAGGATGACAAGTAATCTAGCTTCTAAATGGTGGCTTCAAAGATTGCAAATCACCATGATCACATTCTGATGGCATATTAAACCACACTGTTGTCTGGATTATTGTGTGGATCCCTGAAAGTTAAATAGTTAATAATGATAATAAATAGCATTAACTTTTCCCATGTTTTAAAACAACCCAAATCAATCTTGTCTCAACTCATCGACTAGGATTTACTTTCACCGGCTCATAGCATAAATTAATGCTTCTCAACCACAGCAACTTCAAGATGGATGGACTTTTAACTTCCCATCATTCTGGCTGAGCAAAGTTTGAGAGTTGACATCCACATATCCTAAAGTTGCTGAGGTTGACAAAAACTAGCATAAACCATAAGATAAACTAAATCTCAATTGTTTTAGGAAAAAAACTCTCTTTTAGTTTAGTGTGTACCCGTATGTCTGTGTGCATTGGTTGGAAATCCCAAAGGCGTTTTTTCCTTGAAGATGTTTTGCTTCTCATCCAAGAAGCTTCTGACTCAGAACTGAAGAAGTTTCTTGGATGAGAAGCGAAACGTCTTCAGTCTTCAAGGAGAAAACAAAAGTCTAGTTGTCTTTTGAAAAAGCAACTTTGGGACAACCATGAGAATCTCCACAGACATTGATTGGAAATGTCAATTTTGCTGCCCACCACTTTATGCCTGTCGCACATTATGCAATATACGAAGGATTGCTGTTCCAGAGAACAATATTCTTGTAAGTTACCCTAGAAGCAAAGTGTTTTCTTTTCTTTCTTTTTTTCCACCGAGCTGACCAAATGAAACCCAGCGAAAACCTTCACAATTGCAATAGTGTTTACATCTAGGGCAGTACCCGAGGGTAACAAGTGTACAGCTCTTTCTGTATAGGGCTGTGCTCTTATGGACCATCCTTGCACATCGGTGGCATTCTGTTTTGCATTCAAGTAAATTCCTCTTATGTCATCGTTCCATCAGAGGAATGAATAATAATATGACCAAGGCAATGACAGGGAGAAAAAAAAAACCACGAGCTGCTTTTAATTTCAGAACGACGCAGCGGGAAGCGGAACGTTCTCGCTTACACTTCTCCCTTTAGGAAAGCAACTTCTTTGGGACGTCAAGGGCAGAACCGGAGCAGGAGGCAAGACGCCACCCCACCCTTCCCCTCCCCTTTTCTTTAGCCGACCGGTTCGCGATTCCCAACTTTCATCCCTCTCGGAGGTTATGAAACGCACTTCGCTACGTCTGTTTCGCAGTGGGGGCCGGCCAAAGCCGGCAGCCAATCGGCTGGCTCTCCGACGCCATCACACGGGGCTGCTCCCGATTTTATGTAATATTCCGGCCTGGGGGTGGTGAATGAGGGTAATTTACACGCTTGTGTGTTGGTTATCAGAGAAATCCGGGGGCTGAAACCGATCCGGCATAAATGAGACGATACTGCAAGGAGGCTGAAAAGTTACTGGTTTGGAGGCCCCTCCTCCTCCTTTTATTCGTCCCACGCCGAGACACCTTCCCCACTCCGCCCCGCCTCCTTGTCGCTAACTAGAAAAAGGATGCCGTCTCCTGCCCAGGCTGAGAGATCGCCCCGGGCGACAGGAAGGGGGCCCACCACCCTGAAGGGGAATCAAGTCTTCTCCAGCGATTGCCCATTGATTGATTGATGGATGGATTGATTGGCGCGAGAACGTCGTTGAGTTGCAACAGTTTTAAGCCTCGGAGGAAACCAGGGAGCTGTGGGCGGAGAGGGCGCTTTAGATGCTCAGACCGAGCAAGCACCGGGGTCTTTTAAAAGAAGAAGGAAAAAAAAAAACACAACAACAAAAGCATGAAGCGGTCGATTTAGTGGTCGTTGCATGGAAAGCAACCCCGGCTTGCTTCGCGCGAAGTTGGTAGGAAGCTGCGCGTTTGCTTTTTGCTCCAGTGCCTGGAGAGAGAGAGAGAGAGAGAGAGCGAGAGAGCGAGCGAGCAGCTCTTTTCCTTCGGAAATTGAAGAATTCCTCCAAGGGGCAAACAATCGGGAACCGCGAGGGAGGTTTGTGACTTGAAGAGCCGGCGATTTGCTCCGTCTTTGCTGGTTGGACAGGACACAAAACCAAAAAAAAAAGGGGGGGGGGAAATAAAGTTCCAGCTTTGTCAAAGTGTCCCACTGGCTCTTTCGGCCACTTTTCTTTGCTGCTCTTCGGCAGCCGCCGACCTTTGCCCGGTGCCCTCCTAACTTCTCGTCTAGGCCGCGATTTCCCGTCCCCTCTCCTCTGACGGAGCAGAAGCATGGAGCTTGTTCTCTGTCCCTCGTGTCGCATGATCCTCCGGGACCCGGTGACTGTCTCCTGCGGCCATTCCTTCTGCAGGAGATGCCTGGGCGAAACCTCGCCTTCCGAGTGCTGCCTCTGCGGGGAGAAACTCGGCCTCCTGGGCTCGCGGAAGCCGAGCTCGAACGTCCTGCTCGGGAACTTGCTCGAAAAGGGCTTGGATACGGCCGCCAAGGTGGCCCGGTTGAAAAGGGACCTGCGGGAGCTGGTGAGCAACGGGGACTTCCAGGAAGCGATCAGGACGCTTCAGAAGGGAATCGGCTTGGGTAAGGTTTGCGTGCTATCCAGAGAGGATGCTTATTTTTTGTGGCGGGGCGGGGGGGGGGGTGGGGAGAGTGTTGCGAGGTTGAACGACGGGAAGGCTGGGTGATATGCGCGGAACTGACCGCCAGGTGCTCCCTGGTTATGCAACTTGCCACCATCTCGTTGTGTAAGCAGGCGAGGGACAATTCTTGGTAGCCCTTTTCACTAACTTCAGCTATGGGTTTCCTCTTCCTTAAAAGGCTGGCGATTTTATGGCCATATAAGTATTTGGGTGTAGGGTATCTCCCATTTGTGCCTTTGCTGCTAGATCTTGTGATTTCCTTCTCTTTTAAGTAAAAAAAGGGCTTACTTTAGTTAGTTTTGTCCACAGAAGTGAAACCAAATGCTGCCAATGGTAATGGTCACATCAGAAAATTAAATATTAAATCTGAAGTGTGTATGATGATAGGACTGTGTTGTTTTTGGACTTATTCCTTAGGAGCCTTTAAAAAAGGAGTTATGTAACTTTGCTGACTTCCTTGGAAGGCCATGGGGCCATCTTTAACTGTTCATGGAGAGCAGGAATAAAATAGAGCAGATCTTAAATATTGGAATGTGCTGAAATGAGTAGATTGACATTTGAAATCAGAGAACAAGATGATAAACAATTTTATAAAATTTGGGATCTATTCTGTCAATGGTTAGACAATAAAACATGGTAATGAAATATGTAGATTCTTAGAAAATAATAAATATATAAAGATGTATTCTTTTCTTATATCTACAAAACGATTGTAGGATAGATTTGAGATGATTACATGAACTGTTATAAAACAAATTAAGTAAAATATGATTATTTCGTGAAACATGAATGAATAAAAGTATAGTCAAATGATTGATTAACAATGATATTAATGTATTTAATACTTGATTGAAAATATGAGAATATATATAATGTAATTGTAATTGAAGACTACGAAATGGAAGCACAAAACAATTTGTAAACCAACCGGCATACTGTATGTATATATATGGAAGATGGCTTGATGTTTTTATGTTTTGTTTGTCTATGTTCGTCTTAAAACCAATAAAAATTTAATAAAAAAATAGAGCAGATTTTTATAATGTTTCTATAATTTGAGGGCTTGAAAGTATTTTTGAAGTAACAACGATGAGCAGTTGTGACTTTTCCCAAATGATGTGGAAATCTTAACCCTCCAGATCACCATTCTCAATGTTGAATTTTTTTGTATGCTGTGTGGAGTCTTTATTTCTTTACCATTTACTGAAGAGGCAGACATTCAACAGATGCTGCTTTCCTATTATGTTGATGTTACGATGACAGATATACCATTTTTTTAACATGCTCTCATTAAACACATAGTGCCTTTGTTAGGGAAGAAAAGATGATCTGTTATTACCCAGGGGAAATAATCTCATTTCATCTTTAATCTTAAAACTTACATTAAAATCAGCTTTGGACCTGGTAAGCTGATGCTACTTAAACTTTAGGATTTAGGAATGAGTAATTAGGAACCAGGCTTTTCTTTACTGATTCAGACTTTCCTGTGCGTGGAAGCTGACACACCCCTCTCATTTATAGTGCTGTTATAAAATGCTAGCTCTTGTTTTGCAATGAGTCAGACACAAGTGTCAGTACAGGTGTTTCCATCAACAAGTGAACTTATACAGGAATATTTTCATCTACTTTTTTTAGATGAATTTTTTTTTTACTTCAGTTGGAGGATTTCTTCAATTAATAGGGATCTAACTCAAATCTAGCAATCCTTGAATTTAATCCAGGTGCATTTATAACATGGACTGTCAGAACTGAATGATTAAGCAATATTAAACAATGCTTCGTCATTTCAGCTTTTTACCATTTGTACTATACTTTTCTTTATAAACACCAAAGCAGGTGAGGTGAAAATGTGCTGTCAAATCTTACAAATATTAATCTTGGATTTGGCTTTTTAAAAAATCACTTTTTAAAAAAACTTTAACATCCATGAAAAGTTTTTTGGAGATTAAAAATATTTACAACATTATGTTACTCAAATTGTGAAATACTGAGGTGTTAATACATTCTAAAACCAGACTTTACCTATTACCATTTATAAATATCTATAAACTTTAATCTTGAGTAAGTCCTGCTCATTTTGTATTAATTGACACATAGGCCTTTTTCAATTCTTTTAATTGAAAACAGTGATAATATAAGAAAGATTTTGGACCAAATTCTTGTTTAAGGTGATGATAAAATTTGTTAAAATCTAATTAGCTGTGATTTCCTATTTTTTCTCACCAATGGATGTACCTTAACATCCATTATACATTGCTAGATAGGGGGAAAACATTAAAAAAAGAACTCTGTTGTGGTCAGTCATAAGTTAAGGACTACCTGTACAGGGTCATAAAAATACTACTAGAGTATGTGATCCACAGCAGGTGAAAGATAGCCGACTGAATTGTTTCTCTTGTTCTTTATTCCTCATTCTTTTAACATCTCCGTATTGGAAACTTCTTTGACAGGAGCTTTCTGCCATTGAACAACTTTTTTAATTCTTGTCAGTGGATGAGGCGAGTTCTCTCTTACCATTCACTCCTATAATCCCCCATCCTCAAATGATACAAGTATGACTGTATATTTCCAACTAAAAAACAATAGAACTTTTCCTTAAGCAGAGAATTGTTTTTGACAGTATCAGAATAAGCTACCTTTGGATGATTGCATCTGGCCATTTAATTGATGGATAATACTTAAGGCCAACTTTCTTGTCAATAAAGTAGAATTAGTGACTTTTAAAAAAAATCTGGCTAAACTTATTGGAAATGAACATAGCTGATTCTAGTCAATAAGTCCCTTTCTTGGAGATTTTCTTATAGTACTTTGGTGTGTATAACTGTACCATGTTTGTTTTTATTATTTCTTAGGAACAACAGTGAAATGTTCTGCTTCCTCCTACAGCTCCAGATGATCTTACATTAAGGCTGTGCAGATCAGAGCTTTATGTGGCTTTACAGGAGTATGAAGGGGCTCTTGAGGATTTGGAGGTTCTATGCAAGCAGAAGCCAGAAGAATGTGAAGTGAGTTGAGTGTAAAGCTGGGTGTTGTGATCCAGAATAAGCATATGTCCTTTCCAACTTTTAAGTGGTGAGATGAAGTAGCTTTTCTGGACAAGGCTACATTTGAACTCAGTTGCAATAGTAGTATAGAAAGGGAGCATGTTCCTTCATATAGTTGCTTATTTAAATACAAGGTAGGCTTTCCCTGGTTCTGTACAAACCAGTATTGACTCATATGCTCTAACAGAATGATTAAAAGACATTCTCCTGCTAAAATCCACAGAAAGAAAAACTTGAATTACTTCTGGAAGATTCACAGATTTCTCTTGTAGTCAAAGAGGAATTTACCAATGTTTCAATTAATACCCAACTGTAGGCTAAATTTGCAGTCTGGAGAATTTCTGAGAAATACTGAATGTTTGAGCTTTGATAGTGGAGAACCAGAGAGGTCTTAGTGAATTTTACAAGGCTGCCTTGAAAAATTTCCCTATGTTTATGTTATGCTCCCTAACAATAAATTTCTCCACAAAAGTTAGATAATAGAGGTTCTTTACTATTTGGAACACTCGGTAAATTTGAAAGAATAGGTCATTTGAGTTTGCACATCCAATCAGCATAATATTTTAAAAGACAAGTGCTAGTGAGCTGTCCAGAAAATTTCTACTCTATATATCTACAGGGAGGAACGAATAATGAAACTGTATGGTAACATCATGGTCAGGGAAGCAAATCTCTAGCCCAACCTGTTCTGACAGATACCAGACTACTTTGAAGAAAAAAATATTGGATAACTGATTTATTGTGGCTTATTCCCTCAACCTGTATCTGTGCTAGGCTTGAATGGAGAGTTCAAGCAGAGAATTTGAAATCTTGATTTACATAGAGACTGAACCAACACTTCTCATATCTACTGACAGTCCCCTTTTACAGTTCCACAATATCTGTATCATTAATTAATTCCATCTCACAGGAGGGTCTTTTACTTTGGCATGTATACATCTACTTCCCACAATGGCACTTGTGGGTAAATATAATAATATTCCTTTCCAGGACCATTTGTGTATTTCCATAGACTTTGAAACTGAGATCATAGTCTACATGCTTTTGAAATATCTACATTAGAGATAACCTTTCATCTTAATTACAAACTATTCAGACCAACCTCACATAGGGACTGTGTGCTATCTACTAAATGATTAAGATGTCTCTAGAATTGTAGTCAAACTTTGTACCATTGCTATGATAGTTTCAGGTTTGTGGACCTAATTGCTTCCCCAGATATAATTAGTGCAAGTATGAATAGGTTTTTATTGGATGCTATGTAACTCTGTTTTTTAACTTCTGTATATTTGGTCTATGATTGTATATTTTTAATAAACCAAACTCCTCCCCTTGCATATTTTGTGCGGAGGGATGTTACAATGCAGGTTTAAAAGGGAGAGCTTGCATTGTGGGGCTATGATTAATGTTTTGCTAGTTTGGCATCATCATGATTAGTAATTTGAAAATGTTTTGGAGTGCTTAACATTCTTCAGTTGATCGTATGTTCAAACTTGGTCTCATATGTTCTCCTAATTTCTTAAAACTTCTTTTCTGTCTTTTGATATTTGTGTATTCCCAAATAATTTCTTTGACCTTACCTGAAGGTACATGCACAACTATGACAGTTGCTAACCACATTTTACAACAAAGCACTGAATTTTTGTATTTGATCACAATTTTAGAAGTAAGGATTATGTTTTAAGACTTGCCAGACTTGTTGTTTTAGGCTCTGTTGAAAAAGCTCTTCAGCCTATGAGGGTAACAAAGCAAGAACAGAATCTGTGCGATTGTCATTTTGCTACATTTTTGGTATGAACATTTTGAAGAAAGGTTTATGGTAATAGGTGTGGAATATTTTTATTTTGAGTAAGGCCAATTTTATTTGCATTTTCAGATAGCTTTCTTTTGTTTTAGCCCTTTTTTATATTAAAGAAGTGGGGAAGTTGTATTGTTGCAATAATTGAAGTTATTTCATACTTCCGTCATAAATATGCTTTCCCCCTTCATCCTGTTTTATAGTAGATTTTTTTTTGTTTTAAGTTCCCAAGTTCTGTGCTCAGAGTAGGTTAATCAGGTACTGCCACTTGTTGAGACTAAAAATTAAGTTTTCTTTGAGTCCTACTCACAACGTTAATGAATGTATTCATGAAATTTTCTTGGGTCTCCCCAGTTCTATTCTAATATTATACCTAAGTAGCATTCTTAGTATCTCTGTAATACACACACACACACACACACACACACACACACACACACAGGACATTACATATCCTTAGTATGAGCTAGATGTATTAAGAGTCTACACTTTTGATATACTTTTTGTTTTGCAACTGGGAATGTATTAACTCCATATAGCATCCATTCTCAGAAATGTTGGTGGGAAAGAGAGACCTTACCATTGGTTTCACAGATTTTATGAGTGACTGTTTTCGTGCTCTTAGTTTTCTTGCTTCACAGGGATTGTGGAAGTTGATGGGGAGAATGATCCCTATCCTAATTGCCATTTTATTGCTCCAGCAATATCTTTCACTGTTGCCCTGTTGAAAAATGGCAACCTAGGCTAGAAGGAATATAGCTGGGTGATTCTTTGATTCTGCTAATCATAGGAAGGAGGATTTAAGTAAAGCTTGCCTGCTGATACATCACAAGTGTCAAACTCGATCGCATCATGTGACATCACATGATGTATCACAACATTTTTTGCCTTTGCGGAGGTGGGGGGCCGTGGTCTGCACATGATGCATTTGGCCTCCA
Source organism: Notechis scutatus (assembly GCF_049901735.1). Lineage (NCBI taxonomy): Eukaryota > Metazoa > Chordata > Lepidosauria > Squamata > Elapidae > Notechis > Notechis scutatus. The sequence goes on from NC_142010.1 coordinate 73,771,362, forward strand.
GCCCGCCATTTTGACACCCCTGGTACCCTGAGGACTATATACTTGATTGACTGATCGATTGACTAAACCTGCGGCCTTTGGCATTATGCAAAGCAATTTGCAGCTGCTGCAGAATGTTGTGACACTTCAGGAAGGCAACTGAAATGTGTTTTGTGTTTCTTTTCAGGGCTTTTTTAGAAAAGGGAAAGTGCTCTTGGATTTAGGGAACCAATCAGAAGCCCTGCTGCAGTTTCAACATTGCCTTAAACTGGACTCCAGTTTCCATGCTGCTCAAAATGAGATAGAAAAGGTAAATGCACTATTATGACTAAGAACCTTGAGATTAAATGTTGGAAACTTAATTGATTCGCATAGGAAGAAGCAGCGGTTTATTTTTGAGATTTCAATAAAGGAAGATGAGATTCTTGTGCTGTACATGATGGAATTGATGAAGTTGTATCTACTCATGCTTCTCCAATTGGGTATCACACTGTTGTTGTTTTAAGAAAAGTGTTTTGTTTGAGAATTGTTAAGGATACAGAATTGTTAAGCTACACAGAAATTAAGATTTAAATGGCAAAATATGAATTGATGTGTCTATGGTTGCACACAGTTTGCCATTTTTGTGTGATGCTGGCAAAGGTTTATGACATTCCTAATAAGTATGGGGCATGTTCACAGTGGCCTGAATCACATTTTGGCCATAGTATTTGCTCAGCCCTAATAAATATATTGTTAGGCAGGTTGCTTCTGTATTGGTAAGAGTTATCAGAAATCATTTCTCTCTGTACTGTAGTGTCGTGGTCTAAACCAGTGGTTCCCAAAGTGGGCGATACCACCCCCTGGGGGGCGGTGGGATGCCTTAGGGGGCGGTAAGAGGCAAGGGGGCCGGCAGGGGGGCGCTAAGAGGTGGCAGGGGGGCGTTCGAGGTGCCGGCCCCGCAGGTTCACTGATTGCCAGCCACGCAGCCCATTGACTGTTTCATCGCTCCGTAGCCGGCGCCTCGAATGTGGAACCCACACGTGGTGAGCCTTGCCAAGCCTGGGGGGAGAGGTGGGAGGTGGTGGAAAGAGGGCGCCTTAGCTTGCAGGCTTCCCTCTCTGGTGGAAGGGGCGGAGGCATGCCAGAGGGCCCGAAAGCAAAACCCTCGCAAGGCGCGCAGTGGAAGGGGTGGGTGGTCCGGCGTTAGGGCCCCCTTCCCCGGAGGAGAACAAGGGAGCACGCAGCACCCACCCGGTCTCTGCCTCTCCAGCCAGCCAGGCTTGCGCGCAGGAAGCAGGTGGGTGCAGCTGCGGCTCTCCAAGGCGCGTGGCTCGGTTCGCTTCGGCTCTGTGTGGCTGTCCTGAACCTAGAACCTAGCCTCCCTCTGCAGCCCGGTTCTTCCAACCGAGCCCTGCACTTGCTTGCTTGCTTGCTTAGGTTCCAAGTGATCGTTCCCTCCGCCTCCCCTAGTCTGGGCTGCTTCTGCACGCCTTCCTTCTCCCGGGTGGAGCATAAAGATGGGCAGAATGTTTCACTGCGTGTGCATAGTACCTCCCCTTGCTTGGCATGATGGAAGTAGACCTTGGGTTGAAGCAAAGAGAGTGAGGTCGGTTGCATCGCTGCCCCGGGGAGGTTGGCATTGCAAAATTAGATGCCAAAGAGGGCTGGAGAAGGCAGCTGCAGGAGGCTGGAGAAGGGGCAGAGGGGCAGCTGCAGGGGGCTGGAGCAGGCGCAGACGGGCAGCTGCAGGGGGCTGGAGAAGGGGCAGCTGCAGGGGGCTGCAGAAGGGTCAGAGGGGCAGCTGCATTAAGGAGCAGGAAGATCTTAGCCATGGTTTATTCATTGACTAAGCCGGAATCAAACAGCATGCTAAACTCTAAACCAGAATGGCTGGGTTGATATATTCAGCCCGTGTTTCTCAACCTTGGCAACTTATGTGGACTTCAATTCCCACTCTGGCTTTGCTCTACTTTCTCAAAGTGCCACTGCTGTCACATTCGTTCTTTCTGTCTGTCCATCTGTCCATCCATCCATCCATCCATCCATCCATCCAAAAGTTGAGCCTGCCTGTCTGCCTGCCTTCTGTCTACCTACCATCTACCTATCTACCTACCTACCTATCTATCTATCTATCTATCTATCTATCTATCTATCTATCTATCTATCTATCTATCTATCTATCTATCTATCTATCTATCCATCTATCCATCTATCCATCCATCCATCCATCCATCCATCCATCCATCCAAAATGCCTCTCTGCCTGCCTGCCTGCCTTCCTGCCTACCTACCTACATACCTACCTGCCTGCCTACGTGTCTTTCTGACTGTCTACCTATCTACCTATGTACCAATATAGATCTACCTACCTACCGTGTTTCTCACAAAATAAGGCCAGGCCTAGGACGTCTTTTCAGGGGTGAATTAATTTCTTCCCACCCCCGTGCACCAGCGCTGTCTCCAACAACAGCATCTGAGTCGCTCCCACTTTTCCCCCGTCCCTGTAACAAGAGGGGAAAAAAACATTTTGAGGTATCTGGGAGCACCGTGCGCTGCGTTTTGGTTTAATCCCGAGCGGCTGGGTGGGCATGAGAAGAGCCGAGTGAGCGTCTCTGCTGCTGCTACCCTTGGTGCTCCAGCCTCGGGCTCTGCAAGTTTGCAAAAGTCCCGGTGCGCAGCCCGTTCCTGCATTCCAAGCGCCCAGGCCGAGCTGCAGCTGTCCCTCTCTCGCCAGAGGCATCTCCAACAACAGCGGCAGCAGCAGCAGGAACCGTGGAAGTTACAGAGGCGGCTCCCCCACCCGAGAAGCAGCTGAAACGCTTCCACGGTTCCCGCCGCTGCTGCTGCTGTTGTTGGAGACAGCCCTGGCGAGAGAGGGACAGCTGCAGCTCGGTCTGGACGCTTGGAATGCAGGAATGGGCTGCACACCAGGACTTTTGCAAACTTGCAGAGCCCGAGGCTGGAGCACCAAGGGTAGCAGCAGCAGAGACGCTCACTCGGCTCTTCTCATGCCCTCCCAGCCACTGGGTGAGAACCATGGAAGCTACAGAGGCCTGAGAAGCGGCTGAAATGCTGCCCGACATCCATGCCGATGCTGCCCACCTGCTGACCCGGGTAAGGAAGGAGTAAGAGAGCCCTCCATGCTACACCATGATTGGCTGTTAGGAGCGGCTGATGGTGAGGCGTAGCTGCCCACAGGGCACTCCTAATGGCAAGTTACCCCCCTGCCTTCCCCTACCCCCCAATTTTGCATGTTTTAAACTCGGCCTAAATTTGGGGGGAGGGGTTTAATTTCATTTTATGCCTAGAAAACATGCTGAGTCTTCCTATTGGGGGGTGTATTGTTGGAGAAACATGGTACCTACCTACCTACTTATCTACCAATCTACTTACCTACCTACCTACCTATCCATACATTCATCCAAAAGGTCTGCCTGTCTGCCTGCCTATCTACCAATCTACCTACCTACCTACCTGTCTCTGTCTGTCTGTCTGTCTCTCTATCCATCAATCTATCCATGTTCGAAGCGCCAGCGCTGCAGGCACATTGGGAAAGTAGACCAAAGCCATTCTGGGAGGGAGGGAGGGAGGGAGAGAGAGGGGGGGGGAGAGAGAGAGAGAGAGAGAGAGAGACCTGATGCATCAGATTGAAATGAGGCCTAGGTTAGACTGAGGCCCTTTTCCACATTGAAACATCTTTGCCAGCACATTGAAACATCTTTGGCTTCTATAATTAAAGGTTTTGTGGACAAAACATGGTCAAGACTATCAGGAAGCTCTCACATTTTGTTGAGGCTTTAAACAGGATCCATTGGACCAGATCTCCATTCTAAAAATTACTTTTCCCCAATGTATTACAGTGCCAATTCTGAAGAAGGCAAAACCAAAATGTATTGATAAATTACAAGGAGAACACACACACACACCCCCTTCTAACCCTGCTGGAGCAGGTGATTGGACTAGAATATATATCTCATTATCTTTCTCCTCCCTCCCTCCTTCTTTATTTCTTTTTCTTTCTATCCCTTCCTTCCATCCCCTCTCTTTCTTTGTCCTTTCTTCTTTCTTTCCCTTTTCTCTTTCTCTCTCTCTCTCTCTTTTCTTTCTCTCTCTTTCCCTCTCTCAGGCTCATCCCATTGACTTGACTTGCTTGGGCAGGTCCCTCCAATGCAGTGGGCTCAACGGGGGGGGACCTGTGGGGCCGGCACCTAGAACACGGCAATGTCGGCATGTTTGAAAAGTAGAGCAAAGCCAGAGGTCGGTAATTTTTGCTGCAAAGAATCACAAAAGCTTCTGGGTTGTGCACAACAAGGGACACACATGTCAATGCAATTCAGCAACATAAAATAAAGAGATACAAATAAAGCAAATCAACAAGAATCGGCAAAGCATCTCTGATTAGATTTTATTCACTGCTAGAATCTAATCAGAGATGCTTTGCCGATTCTAGTGCAATGACCTGCTCCAGCAGGGTTAGAAGGGAGTGTGTGTGTATGTGTGTGCATGGCTGTGAAAACTCCAAAAACGGGTCAAGGATCTCTGAGGAAGCCAGTCATAAATTAGAACACTTGCTAAACAACCAGCCATTAAATGAGGACCACTTGTATTTGGTTTGCCAGTCACCTGGCCACGCCCACCCAGTCACATGACCACCAAATCACACCTACCCCGTCATGTGACTAGCAAGCCATGCCCAGCCAGCAAGCCACGCCAGCCAGTCACATGACGAGTAAGCCACGCCCACCCAGTCACACGACCAGCAAGCCACGCCCACCCAGTCACATGACCAGCAAGCCACACCCTCAAATTAGGCCACGCCCACAGAAATTTGAATCCCACCCCTGGGTGGGGGGCACCGAGGATGAGTTTGTAGCACCAAGGGGGCGGTGGACTGAAAAAGTTTGGGAACCACTGGTCTAAACCGACTGGCTGGGAATTCTGAGAATTGAAGTTCACATGTTTTAATGTTTCTAAGATTGAGAAATACTGCCTTGGCAAAGAGTTTTTTTTTAAAAAAATCATATTGATGTGATGCTGTGTCAAGTATAGCACGAAGAAAGTGAAGCCTGTATCTGACTAACTTCATATTTAACCAATTGAGAGACATGAGCCTTGCAGATTTCTCAGAAGTCAGATTCTATTGTCTCTGGAGATTCTCAGTCATCCAGGTCATAATTGTCCCAGAGGTGGTTTTTCAAGAGGCAACTGGTCTTCCTTGTTTTTCTCTGAAGACATTTTGCTTCTCATCCAAGAAACCTCTAAGAGCTGAAGAAGCTTCTTGGATGAGAAGCAAAACATATTTAAAGAAAAATAAGAAAGTCTAGTTGCTTCTTGAAAAACTACCTTTGGGACTGTGTTCTCTTTCAAAATAAACTAATGTAAAATCTTTTCTGTTGCAGATTCTCACAAATGATGCCTCCCCTACTCCTGGTACTGTTATGGAGTTAAAGAACAATGGCAGTCAGAATTTGGAAGGTTGTAATTCAAGGGAACAGTTGACTTTTCTTGGGAGTTTTGAAGGCGAAACCCTACCGGTATGGGATGATGTCTTACCAGTTCCAAATTTAGAGATGATGTAACAAAAATATGTATTTGTATGTAGTGGAACATTGGTAAAGGGATTTCCATGTGAACCCTTTCATATGTTCAACCACATCAAGACTGTCCACTCACCTCTAGTTTTTCTTACTTAAAGAAGTTCTTGTACATTCACCTGTAAACAAAAGAACCAGCTAACATTTGTAGGGATTGGGAACTTACCTTTCACAGAGTTGCATTAATTCCTTTCCTTTTAAACAATATCTGCTTTTAATCTATAATAATAAAAATACAAGAATTAAAAATAAACGTTAAGTACCATAATGTATTATAGCACAAAAAGCAAAACAAAGATAAATCAAGAAATAATTAAAGTGTAGGAAAAACAATGCAACAATAACAATATGTAGTGTTATCTTTTTGTTTTCCTATCTGTACTTGTGACCCTTGGTTTCATGTTTAACATCTTACTTTTCTTTATTAAATAGGATATGAAGATGCAAAAAGAAAATTGGCTGGAAGAAACTATGCCTGATCATAGCCAGGCAGCACTTCCCATGCCTCAATGGATGAGGAAGAAAGGCGAGTATATCAGTAAATGTTTATGAGTCCATGTTTTTTTAATAAGCCTCTTGTCTCTGGCTGGGAGAAATAATTGATGCCCTAATTATGATAAATTATTTTGGCCTGTGCTTTAAAATCTTGCTCTGTCATTTGATCACTATTTCTCCACACACACACACACACACACACACACACACGCCCAGCAGGATCACCTTAAGCAGGTACTTTGAGTATGCTCCCAAAACCTTGGTCTGTTCTCAAGACCAAGTTCCATCACAAGAAACCCCAAGGAATCATGCCTGTTGTATATCAATAGGGTCTGATTAGATTGTGCTGTTTTAATGCTGATGGCAATAAAGTCCTGCCAGCATATTGCTCCTAATAAATCCTTTGAAGTTTTTTCAAGTTTGGCTCGAGATTCATGATTTAATTAGGGTGATCGCTGGAATCCTGACAGCTGATCAAATAATAGGGTAGAGAAGGGCAGCCCAGTTTAATGTTCAAATTAGCTACATTACATTCAGTCCAGCATGATTTACAGAAGAGTCCTGCTTCTGTATATACTAGATCTTTCTAGAGGTTTGGGGCCCCAGCTGGAGATAAATATAATAATATCCATCTGAACCTACTCTGAATAGAGTTTAATGGCCTAGGACCGTGATGGCGAACCTATGGCACATGTGCCACAGGTGGCACGCAGAGCCATTTGTGCCGGCACGCAAGCTGCAGGCAGACTTACCTCGCTGCACATGTGTACACCTCACAGTTGATTTTTGGCTGGTTTGAAGCCTTTTTCGGCTTCCCAAAGGCTTGAGGAAGGCTTCTTCAGGCTTCTACAAGCTTTGCAGGCTGAAATCTAGTCCCGTTTCATTACTTCTGTTTTTTTCGGAAAAACAGGAAGTGATGAAACAGGGCTAAATTTTGGTGTACAAAGCTTGTAGAAGCCTGCAGAAGCCTTTCTCAAGCCTTTGGGAGACCAAAAAAGGCCTCAAACTGGCCAAAAATCAGCTGTGAGGTGCAGTTCAGGTAAGGGGGTGGCGGGGTGGGGGGGATTGTGCGCACATGCGTAGGGGACATAGGGGGGCGTACATTGCCTTCTGGGTGCTGGCACGCGAATGCGAGTGTGCTAGCACACGCACAATTTTTGGCCTAGGATATGGTGGCTCAATTTCTTTTATTGCTGGACAAATTTTTTCCAGTTTTGATTTATAGTCTAATTGGAAAATTTTATGAATTTTACTGGGAGACAGGAGTGCATATAAAAAATGAAGACAGTGGCTGAAGGACTCTTCTTTTCATCACTGAAAAGGGTTATAGACTTAAAGTAACATGTTTGGGCTGTAGGAATAGAGCCCTGAATAGATATAAATAGCCAGTGCTCGTGTGAAATCAATTGCCACTTGGCATGACACCATAATAGACTCTTGGTCTTACGGGGGAGGGGAACTCCACAAAATAGCTTCTTGCAAGTATGTGACCCGCCAATAAAATAAATGTGATAAAAATGTTCAAAGTGAGGTTCAGTGAGGAGTTGGTCAGTGTGTAATGTTCATAATCTGACTTTTGCTCTTTCCTTTTGTGAACCAGATTTGGATGAAGAGGAGGCCTCACCAGAGACTTCAGGAACTAGATCACCAGAAACAAAATCTGTGAAAGACTATTATCCAGACTTCATGGGCTTCCTGACTACATCAGACTTGGAATGTTCCCTTTGTATACGGTCAGTTAATTAACAGCACAGGAATAATCAAGGAGAGAAGAAACCTAGAACTAAGGAGAAATTTCCTGACAGCTAGAACAATTAATCAGTGGAACAATTTGCCCCCAGAAGTTGTGAATGCTTCAACATTGGAAGTTTTTAGGAAGAGATTGGGCAACCATTTGTCTGAAGTGGTGTAGGGTTTCCTGCCTAAGCAGGGAGTTAACTAGAAGACTTCCAAGGTCCCTTCCAACTCTGTTATTCTGTTAAGAGCTGCTAGGAAAAGGATTTTGAAGTGCTATGCAAATTGAGCACGGGGTGTCTTCTTAGCCCAGGGATGTCAAACTGGCAGCCCGTGGGCCAGATGCATCATGCAGTGGCCACGCCTACCCCAGCTCCGGGAAGGGAAAAAAACATCATGATATGTCATGTGACAGCAATGTGATGCCCCAAATTTGACACCCATGTTCTAGCCAATGGATTTCTGAAAAAGCCATGGGGATAAACCCTCTCCTTATTCGTTGAAGAATAAAGAAAAGGTTTTGAAACATATTTGAACTTCCTCTTGATATTTTCAATACATCTATTCTATTTAAAGTACTATTCAAAATTATATATATTTTTTGTAAATAGAAAAAAACCTACATCCATGATAACCCTCGGTGGAGCAGTGGTTTAGAGTGCTGTACTGCAGGCCACTTCTGCTGCCTACCGGCTGCTTGCAATTTGGCAGTTCAAATCCCACCAAGGTCAAGGTTGACTCAGCCTTCCATCCTTTTGAGGTGGGTAAAATGAGGACCCAAGTTGTTGGGGGCAATATGCTGACTCTGTAAACTGCTTAGAGAGGGCTATAAAGCACTGTCAAAGCAGTATATAAGTCTAAGTGCTTATTGCTATTGCTGTAACCCGAATATTCTTACATGCACTAAAATCCAGTGTATATTGTAGGACTGCTTCCTAATGATGTGCAAAAAAGCATGGTCAGGTTTTCACCAATCAGAAATGAGACAGTCCTCATATGAAACATGAAGTGGTACACTATTGCATGGCATGATATCAGAAAATCTTTTTTGACTGTTAAAAAAGAGGAGAAAAATAGTGATGATTACACACCGAAGTTTTTGTTCGTCATTAGAATTTAAAATAATAATTTTAACAATCTAAAGAGTTAAACATTGAGGCATGCTTTATATAAGACTAGCCCAACCATGAAGTTTATGGATCTCATATAATGAATTATTGCTAGAAGGCAAAGTGAACTTGCTTGCAAAACTCTCCACCTCTGGGTTCAGTGTAGTTCTTGCCATTTAAATCCTCTTCTCAGTTGTAAGTGAGAAAAACCTTGAGACATGGGCAAAGAAATGCTGCCTGGTCTGAAACGCAGAGCTGGGAATGGAAGATAGTAAATGGATGTGCAGACCTCAGTGCCTGAACATTTACTGTGGAAAGGCTATGAGCAAAAATTAAAACTGGGTTAGAATGTCATGACAGTATTCAATACAATAAAGGGACGGAATGCCTGGAAAATAAGTCCAGGCAGAACTTAATAGAGGACATCTTTGACCTCTGAAATTGTTATCCAATTCATTGCAGAGTGGTACTACTTTGTAATGAACTGAAGTTTGTTTCATCTGAAGATGAATATTTCAAAGAAAGTAAGAAAGGAGGGCTCTTCGGCAGTTAACCTTAATAGATTCTAATATCTTTTGCAGAATATGTTTTTATGTGGAAAATAGAAATACTGGCTGTATCGTACAATGGTCCAGTGTGATGGAATTGGAGTGCAGCAATTTCGGGACTGGTGTTGGAAAAAAAAATAGAGAAATTGTAGAACAATATTTTTCTTCATATAAGTATTGTAGTATTTTAATGAGAGCATTGGAAATTGCAATCATGACCATGGCTCGCTGCAATGTCATAATTGTGAGCCAGGCCTGCAACTGCCACAATTTTGTGGACTGATTGTAAAAGTTACATCATAACTTTGAATGGTTGTTGAACAAGTGGCTATAATCCGAGGACTACTTATAATCGTCAGGTGTCATAGGAATCTTAGTGTTAGCGCCTTGGCAGCTGATTCAGTTAAAAGTCAATCTTCAAGAAAGATTCACAAAGTCTTTAACTGGCTGTATTGAAAGAAAAGATTTAGACTTACAAGAATTTGAGCACTCAACACTTATCACTTTAGAACCGATTTATCTTACCTTACATTGTGGTGGACACTTTTTCTATTTCTTTGCAACTTCTCTCTTGTGAACTCGGAAGAGGGCATTTATCTCAAGTTAACACAAGAACTTGCTGGTGGCTGTTTACAAAACCATTGCAAATTTTTTCTTCTGATCCTGTGAACTGATTATTATGTTTTCCATCATATATTTCCCAAGAAAGCAGCACATTTCTCTTGATATTACTGAATTATGATGCAATTGGAATGGCCTATATGGACTGGGGTTTTTAAACTCTCTTCTGCAAAATCCTTGATGGGGATTCCATGAGAGATTAAGAATAAAGTTCACTTGAATGCAGCCACTTTATTACTAGAACTTTGCCTCTGGATATGGGGTTCCAGAAATAATAACAACACAATAATTTTAACTAACAGGCTCCATGGCCTGAAAAGGCTAAGAAAAACCTGATTTATACTATTAAATCAATCTCATGAATATTCAAAAATCCAAATAAAAAGCATCTATGACTGTCCTGCAAAATGCGGTCCATTATCTTCCTCTTAGTTTTGCTCTTAACATTGTATTCAACCAGAATCTTTCTTCCTGCCATTTATCAATTATTCCATCTTCTTTTCTCCGGGATAGTGGAATACAAACCATTCTTCTGAAGGATGATGAGACACACAATAATATTTCCCTCTGATCATAATTTTCTTTCAAACTAAACAAGTTCAGGTTCCTCAGTTTCTTTTCCTAGGACTTAGTTACTAGTTGCTTAATGATCTTATTGCTCTTCTCTGAATTGTTTCCATTTTATCTTAAATGAGGAATTGCAGACTGTCTTTAAAATGGGATCTGAACAGAGCGGGATCTTCTGTCATTTTGAACCTAAGCTTCCTGCGTTTACCCTTTTTTACTCCTGTCAAAAAACTAATTCATATTTAGCTTGTAGTCACCATTTTTGCAAGTATCATTACCAAACTAGGCAATAACTCAACCTATGCATGTGAGATCTAAGTGAAAAACTCAACCTTTGCCTCAGTTAAATGTTATGCTGCCATTTTCTATTCATTTCTGTAACCTCTTAAGATTATTCAGAAATGTACTGCTGTCTTGTTAGATATTCTTTCCAACCACCTAATAGTAAGTAACTTAAGTAACTCCCTAACAATGAACATGTCAGTGCCCAACGAGAGATGGTCTTTTTCTCTGCAGTATGTTTTATGAACCTGTCACGACACCATGTGGCCACACCTTCTGCAAAGAGTGTATGGAGCGTTGCTTAGACCACCGACCCAACTGCCCACTTTGCAAGCAAAGCCTGCAAGAGGTAAGAGGGACAATTTTCTCTTGGTTGCTTTCAACTGCTGGGTGCTTTTCTTTATGTAGTCAAAAAAAGGAGATGGTACATGAGTTCTGTCATTCCAATGCATCTGAAGAATATTAAATTAGGTAATATTTTCAGATTTTGGATTTGCAGGTTGGCATGTTCTTTAGCCTTGACTTTTACTATTGAATGGAATTTTTTTGTGTAATAAAAGTGGGGTTCTCCATCTCCTGGCAGGTAAATTTTTTTATTTTTACTACAATTTTATTGTGGTTTTATACATTTGGGTGTGTGTGTGTGTGTGTGTGTGTGTGTGTATCTGTTTTCTTAAGTTTTCGCAGGTATCTATATGTATGGTATTCAGCTTTGTTCGGGTATTTTCCCACGTCATTATAGTTGTGCTTTTAAAGTTGTAGCAACGTTTCGGCAGAATCTTATCTGCCATCATCAGGCTTCTGTATACTGTTCATCTGTATAGTGTTCGTCAGACGAACACTATACAGAAGCCTGATGATGGCAGATGAGATTCTGCAGAAACGTTGCTACAACTTTGCCATCATCAGGCTTCTGTATTGTGTTCGTCTGTGAGTCTGACTTTCACAGCCGTTTCTGTTTTAAATTTGGTGCTAGCCTACTGCTGTGCCAGAATGTTTTTTTTTTCATCCTGATTGGTTGGGAGTCTTGGTCTGTGTATATTGATCTTGGAGTTTGCTGTGTTCTGCCTGATTGGTGTTTCTAATATCTTCTGTCTGTTTTGTGGCTTTTTTTTTTTGTCTTGATTGACTGGCAACTGTGTTCCTGTATTGGAGGCTTTTAGTGAGGCTTGGCTCCGAGTAAATGGACGGCTATCATTTATTATGAAGCTAAGTTTCATCTGGGTGCTTGGTTGGGGTGTGTTTGAGCTGGAGGTATCGGGGGGAATCTGTTTGTACCCAGGTGTTTGCTTGGCTTGTGGTGTGGAGATTTTTTTGTTTGTGAGTGCAGGCTTCCAGATAATTGACAGTCTGGTGGAGTCATCTCTTCTGTTCATGCTTTCAGGTCTTTTTTCAATCTCTATGGCTTCTCTGATAATTCTGTAACTGGGGTTAGCTATAGTGGCTAGGGGTTGCTATGACCTGTGGCTTTCATGTGTTGGACTAGTGAAGAAGTGTGTTCCAGCTTTTTTACAACAACAAAAAAGCTTTTTTTTTTTTACAACAAAAAGCCTGACTCACAGACGAACACAATACACAAGCCTGATGATGGCAGATGAGATTCTGCCGAAACGTCACTACAACTTTAAAAGTACAACTATAATGACGTGGGAAAATACCCGAACAAAGCTGAATACCACACACACACACACACACGGTTTTATCTTGATGTTGTAAGCCACCCAGAGTCACCTGGCATGGAGATGGCTAGCAAACAAGTTTAATAAAGAAAATAATTTAGCTTCAGCACTGAGAATGATTTTGTATAGTAAGTCATAAAGAGCAATTTGACCAGGGCCCCACCACCTCCGCGGACCGGTAGCGTGAACAGTCCTACTTGACGTTGTGGCGCCACATCTTTTTGATGAGTCCCGTGGCTTTTCGGAGAAGGCTAGCAAACACTCCCCTTTCATAAAGAATCGCCCAGCTTCGCACCGAGAAAGGTTGGGGATACCGCTGCTAAGTAAGGTTAGCCATCACTGGTTTAGACTATCTCATAAAAATACTAGGCTCCTTACCAAGTGCTAAATCAAATAGTTTTATTAATTATTGCCAGGTATTTGCTATAATTAGTACAAAACTGTTTTTGCATTAGGCATTAGATAGTGAATATTAAATATTGACAGGTGCTGAGTATGGGATTATCAGAGTAAAATATTTGCAAAGGCCATCGGAGCAGAGATGGTATTCAGCAGGTTCTGACCAGTTCTGGAAAACCGGTAATAGAAATTTTGAGTAGTTCAGAGAACTGGCAAATGCCACCTCTGACGGGAGATTTTACAGTATCCTTTCCCTTCCATGCCCACCAAGCCACGCCCACAGAACCGGTAGTAAAACGTTTTGAATCCCACCACTGCATCATTGGGTCTCCTGAGCCAAAGTTTTATTCTTTGGAAAAAGACATTGTTGAAAAGAGATTTCAGTTCTGTGCAATTCAGAAGTGGATATTGAAAAAAACTGGCTAGGTCCAGAAGAGGAACTCAGAGAACAGAATGTCTTTTGCTGAAGGCTTTCAAACTTCCATTCTGCAAAAGATGTGCTTTGCGAGACTAGAATATATAAGACATATCTGTAAATATGTGTAAAATATATCAAGGTGATATAATTATGAATGTTTGGTTCCTTCCAGTATCTGAAAGCTGGAAAATACAATACTACCATTCTGCTTGAAGAGCTGATGACGACAGTCTTCCCTTCACAACTGGCAGAAAGGAAACTAGTCCACCAAGCTGAAATGGTAGAACTTTCAAAGTAAATATGAACCTTTTGGCTGCATATTCTATGTGTACAATCCCAGAAGCAGAAAACATATTGTACAGGAATTGGAAAGTATATTTGACGGTTTTATCCAGTTCTTCTCTCTCTCTGTTTGTCTCTGTCTCTCTGTCTCTCTCTGTCTCTATCTCTCTATCTTCTGTCTCTGTCTCTGTCTCTCTCTCTCTCTTTCTTTCTCCCTATACAAGGTAAGCTTTTGATGACTAATCATGGTGACCCTGAGTTATTTATTTATTCCTTGGCCACCCTTGCTTCATAATGAGTGCCTCACATCATCATGTCTTCAAACCTTTTTCTCTCTGTGTCTTCTGTAATCTGACATCAAGGCTGTAATGGCAATGTCTCCCTATGCCTTATTCCACATTCAGAGAAATGCAGCTTGCTTTCTATCAGTGTAGGGTCCCAGTGTTGATTAATGTCCCTAGCAATGCTAGAAGGGACAAATGAGCTAGATAGTGGGTTTATAGAACATGACTTTTCTTTAGAGTTCTTTGGCAGTTCTGTAGAGTTCATGGAGTAAAATGGGCATGTAAATCTAATCAATGACTGGCTTCTTGGTAGGTTCAATAGTCCACATGCATTTTTATCTTTTTGGGCAGGCATGGAAAGTTCATTTGGATGTCCTTGTGTGCACGCATAAAAGTTACCCAGTGGTATATTCTACTCTGAAATCCTCCTGTTTATTTTTCAAGTTCCTAGTAGTCCTTTTGTTGATTATAGTTCCCCCCTTTCTTTTACAGCCTAAACAAGAATATCCCCATCTTTGTGTGCACCATGTCATTTCCAGGTCTCGTCTGTCCTCTTCATGTGTTTGAACCTCGCTATCGACTCATGATGCGAAGATGTCATGAGACTGGCACAAAGATGTTTGGCATGTGCATGTATGAAAATGGAAAAAAGTAAGTTACACAGAAGACTGAGGCTGCGACTTTTTAAAACTTGGTTCTACAGTAGAGGTTGAATCCCACAATTTTGGGCTGATTGAACCAACAGATGAAACCATACTAAAAAGAATAAATGTAATTTTTGTTTTTCTGAAATTCTATACATGGGTTCTGCTTGGTATTTTGAGGCAGAATGTCATCTTTTGAATTGTAACTGAATGCTCTCTTCCTCTTCCCCCTCTCCTACAAAACTTAGATTTTAGAGAAGTGAAGAAGAAAACTCCACTGAGCTCCATGGTTGCAAATCAGCTTTCAGTGTTAGATACCAATGAACAGGAGGAACATAATCAGAATCTAAATAAACAAATAGATGAATGGATATTGATCTGGTTTTTTTTACTGATACTTCTTTACATGTTAGCCTGCACTGAGTGCTTATCTATGGTAGGTAGAATAGAGATTGTCACCTGGTCTTTTCCTAGATATTGTTTACTATGCCAGCTCTGGCTCTAACATCTGCATATTGAATGCAGTCTATTGCTCGTGCAGGGTGACTTTTTGTAGTGTTTTATGAGTTTGCAGTGTAAAAAGAGGGAACATCTGCATCTGGTTGAAAATGGCATTATTTGGGACTATGCAGGAATTCCAGAAATACGTTAAAAGCGTGTCCTTTTTGGAGACTTCTGGTTTGGGCTTCTTCGGCGACGGACTGAAGTCACAATCGTCCACGATTTTGATCCATGCTTGCCGCTGGAGCGCCCCAAGCCGCCCGGACTCAGGGCTGAAGCCACCCTGTAGAGGTGGATAATTTAAAAACTTTCTTTAAAAAAAGAAAGAAAGCAGCGGAGGGAAAAAGGAAAAAAGAGGGTGGAATCTGGAAAATGGAGGAGACCACCTGGAAAAAAAATTGATAGTGGAATTTTAACAAGGCTTGCAAAAGATACATTGTAGCTGAAACTTTGTTACAAGAGAACAAAGCCCTTGGAAAGAGAAAGTGAGAAAAGAAGCAAGAAACAGTTTTGGATTATTGGATGATTCCTGGAACTTTGGATGGAGGATCCTAATGAAATAAAATAAAATCAATTGGGGGTTGTTTAAAATTGTTTAATTTTTTTAAAAAATGGCATCACTCCTTGAAGAGTTAAAAATGAGACTTAAAGAACAAAAAGAAGAAGCACAAGACAGAAGAGGATCTTTTGGCTTCGTATTTCAATTTTTAGAAATGGAGATCTTGAACTATGAAAAACAAGAAATTCTGGCAGAACAAGAAGGGCGGGACAATGAAGAAGCCATCTTTAATGACCAAGCAATTTTAAATGGTGTAAAAAAGGGAAAGGGGGGAAAAGGAGTTAAAAACTTAAGTACTGAAGCAACAACCAAAAAAAGAATAATTTGAAAAGTAATCATAATATCAGGAAGAAGCAGAAGGGAGGATCACAGAAGGGAGAATCAGATAGAAAAGGCAATAAAAAGAAGAGGGAGAAGAAGAGAGGGAAGAGAGAAAGGAAAAGAAGCTACAAAAGACAGAAACAAGATATAGAGGTACAGGAAAAACGTACAAGAATTAAATGTATAAACCTATTTAAAAGACACAGAGACAATGGTTAAAATTTAACTTAAAGAGAGGATTCTGCAAAGGTGCATGGAATAGCATTGTTATATAATATGTTAAATGATTAAAGTGATAGAAAAAATTTCTATTGATGTGTAGTGGAATATTTGTTTGTAAAGAGAATAAGGCTCTCAATGATTTAAAAAGAATGTTTTAAAAAAATGAAAAGAAACATGGAAGATTTTTATCAGTTGATAAGATGAACTTGAATAAGAATAATAACTTTATTGACTACTGTTAATAACTATTGTTTGGCTTTTTATTTAAAGACAGTAATAAATAAAATATGAAATATAGATGATTAAAATGAAAGACAACTGATATTACTAGGTAATGTTTGTTAAAAGAAATAGAAATGTAAAACATTGTTATTAACATTAATGGCAGAGCTGTACTTGAATAGAACAATTATTCCATTTACTATTATTATACATATATACATAGATATATATATATATATACATATATACTTTTTTCTTTTAAGAATTTAGTGTGTATTTTAAGGGAATGTACCAAGCAGAATTTGATTGAAAATAGGTATGTGTTATAAAATAGAGGTTAGAAAATGAATGGTATAACTGTAAAGATGTAACTTAAATTTTTAAATAAGATTTGAAAAAAAGATACAAAAGTGTTACACTCCAGTCTAGTAATTACAGGGGAAAAAATTTTTTTTGAGAAAAGATAATATGAAATTGTAAACAGGACAGACGAAAGTATAAAAACATTGACTAGAAAGATTTTAAAAATTAGAAAAAGATATGTAATTGAATTAAGAAAGGAATGAGATAATTTAAAATAAGGCTATAGGAAGCAAAGAAAGGGAAAAGCTATTGAAAAAATTGTGAAAATAGTTATAAGATATGGATTACAATGTATAAGATAAATATGTATTGAGTTTATGTCTGTATGGAGAAGTGATAACCAGGGGCCACGCTGTTCTCAAAAAAACATATTTTATTTGTATTTGTATGTTTTGTGAAAACTTAAATAAAACTTTTATTTAAAAAAAGCGTGTCCTTTATATACATTTGCTGGATATGCTGTAAATGTAAAACCTAAAAGGTATAAGGAAGTTTTTCTTGGGTGTGAAATGCTAGAGTTAAATTGGTACAAATGAAAGTGAATCTGTATTAGAAAGCTATTCCAGTATTTGATAGTGATTGAATTTTAATTTAAGTACATTTAAATTGCATTCTTTTTGATTCTGAATCCTTCCATCCCAAGCCATTCAATTCAAAGCATTTGCATAATAGCATCCATCGTAGGGTGGGTCAAATTTTTCAACTTTCAATTTCCAAATATTAGGGGTGCTCAAAGCTGTGACATGCCTTGGGGATTGTAAAGATATTTTAGTTACTTTAATTTAGATGTGCTTGGCAAGTAATTACATAAATAGATACAATAGAATTCTTTATTGGTCAAGTGTGATTGGACACACAAGGAATTTGTCTTGATGCAAATACTCTCAGCATACATAAAAGAAGATACATCCATCAAGAGTCAAGAATCATAAGGTACAACACTTAATAAAATAGTCATAGGGTACAATAAGCAATCAAATCATACTAGGAAACAGTCAATATAAATAGTAAGGATACAAGTGGCAAAGTTACAGTCATATAGTCACAAATGGGAGGGGATGGGTGATAAGGAGTGATGAGAAGATTAATAGTAGTGCAGACTTTCTAAATAGTTGGACAGTGTTGAGGGAATTATTTGTTTAGCAGAGTGATGGCATTTGGGGAAAAACTCCTTGTTTCTAGTTGTTCTGGTGTGCAGTGCTCTATAACAGGGGTCCTCAACCACCAGGCCGCGGACCGGTACCGGTCCGTGGAGCACTCTATACCGGGCCGCAAAGAAAAAAAAATAAAAAAATGGTGGCTTTCTTCGCCTTCGGTGAATGCTGCTGGGATCGGGGATCAAGGACACAAATGAGAGAAGGGGAGGGAGAAAGCAACCAAAGCCTGTCCTGCTCTCTGGCTCAGCGGCTTCGGTTTCCTCCCGCCTCGTTCCTCTCTCAGTCGCTCTCTCGCTGCTCCACCAGCCCAGGAAGAAACTGCTTCAAAGAAGCCGGGGTGGTGGTGTGGCTTTTCCTGTCGCCGCAGCGCCTCCGAAGCGCCCGTTCACCCCCACCCCGCCCGCCCGCCCGCGGTTCAATTCAGTGCCCCGTTCTGCCTGACTGCCTGTTTGGTTGTTTGGGAGCAGCTTCGGCTGAGAATAATAACTATTTGCCTCTTTTTATCAGCCGAAGCAGCTCCGAAACGAAGAAGGCAGGCAGGCAGGCAGAACGGAGCACTGTGGATTGAACTGCGGGCGGGCGGGCGGGCGGGGTGGGGTGGGGGTAAACGGGCGCTCGGAGGAGCTGCGGCGACAGGAAAGCCACCCCCCGCTTCTTTGAATCAGTTTCTTCCTGGGCTGGTGGAGCAGCGAGAGAGCGACTGAGAGAGGAACGAGGCAGACACCTGAGGGAGGGAGGGAGACACCTGAGGGGCTGAGGGAGGCAGGGCCGAGGCGCCCTGACCTGGTGGTTTGCTGGCAGATGCGTTTTATTACCCGACTAGGTAACAACATCAGATGTTACCTAGTCAGGTAATGAAACGTCTGCAAGCAAACCACCAAACTCGGATTCCCCCGGTCCTTGAAAAAGTGTTTGTGCTTGAAACTGGTCCCTGGTACAAAAAAGGTTGGGGACCACTGCTCTATAACATCGTTTTGAGGGTAGGAGTTGAAACAGTTTGTGTCCGGGATGTGAGGGGTCTAAATATTTTCACAGCCCTTTTTTTTGACTCGTGCAGTATACAGGTCCTTGATTGAACGCAGGTTGGTAGTAATTGTTTTTTCTGCAGTCCTAATTATCCTCTGAAGTCTGTGCCTGTCCTGTTGGGTTGCAGAACCAAACAAGTTATATAGATGCATATGACAGACTCAATAATTCCTCTGTAAAACTGTATCAGCAGCTCCTTGGGCAATTTGAGCTTTCTGAGTTGGCGCAGAAAGAACATTCTTTGTTGTGCTTTTTTGATGACATTTTTGATGTTAGGTGTCCATTTTAGGTTTTGTGATATGATAGAACCTAGAAATTTGAAGGTCTCTACTGTTGATACTGTTGATAAATATTGTAACTTTTTAAAATTTTGTTTGTTTCGTTTCCCACAGGTTACATAGCATACCAGAATTAGAAAAGCAGAATTGTAAAGATGAATCTTCTTTCTATCCTGTATTAAAAGCCTTGTCTCTTTTCAGCTTTGCTGACTATGGCTGCATACTGGAGATTCAGAAAATAGCATTTTTCCCTGATGGACGATCATTGGTGGACACTATCGGCAAGAGGAGGTTTCGAGTTTTGAGACGAGGGCACAGAGATGGCTACCACACTGCAGATGTTGAATACTTGGAAGACGAGAAGGTGAGTAGTCCTTATGTGAATAATAAAGTCTTAAAGATCTGGCTAAAACAAAAGGAATATTATGCATTGGGTGTCACTTGATATAGGTAATACTTGACTTATGACCACAATTGAGCCCCCAATTTTTTGTTGCTCATCAAGACAGTTGTTAAATGAGCTTTGCCCCATTTTAGACTTTTCTTGCCACAGTTGTTAAGTGAATCACTACAGTTCTTAAGTTAATCACACAGTTGTTAAGTGAACCTGCCTTTCCTATTGACTTAGCTTGCAGGAAGGTAACAGGTGATCACATGACCCTGGGACACTGCAACCATCATAAATAGAGTCAGTTGCCAAGCATCTGAATTTTGATCATGTGACCATGGAGATGCTGCAACGGTTGTGTGAAAAACGATCATAAGTCACTTTTTTCAGTGCTGTTGTAACTTGGAATGGTCACTAAGTGAAATGTTGTAAGTTGAGGACTATGTGTAATTTACAGGTGTTCCTGAGTTTATCTTTCACTTTTCCACCAAAAGATGGCATTCAAGGTGGTAATCAGTAAACACATATTAAAATGAATAAATTTAAGACAGCTGAGCTACAAAATAATAACTTGAACCATGCCTACTCTTTTGAATCTTATAGGACAGATGGTAATGATTGGAGATAGAATATTCAACTTAGCCCTCTGCTGTTTTTTTTTCATTGATACTTTGGTACAATAAATGTATAAAACAAGTAGAAAAACCTATCATATTGATTTATGGGTCTGCGCTTTCAATTTATGAGTCAACAGCTGTCCACTGTTAGAAGGAAAAGCACTTTTTAAATGTCTTCCCTGTTCTTAGTACATTGCAGCAAAGCCAGGATAATCACTGCACCCCCACCCAACTACAGCATTAATTCTTTGATTCATTGGTTAAAATAGTCGCTTGTCAAGCTGGAACTTTCTTTGATAACGTACTAATGCATAGCTTCTATTCACCTTGCTCCTTTTAGTAAGTGAGACTGTTCTTCTGGCAGCTCTCAAATGAGTGCATGTCTGCCTTAAGAAGACTCTCTTTTCTTTAAAGAAGCCTTGGTAATTGAAATGCATCTTTCTACCGTATCTCCTCCTCTTGCTCCCCTTAATGGTCTGTGCACCAGCCTACCTGCTTCATAATTTGCCTTCTATCCCATCCCATCTGCTCAGCTGTCACTCTTGCCAATAAAAAGGACTTGTACCTTTCCTTTTTGCAATTTTACAACTCGGTGGTAGGGAAGAAGGTCTCAACATTTGACCGGTCCCTATTGTCCCAGCACCTTCCTTTCCCACTAGGCTGAGGAGTTTCCTCAAGAGCATTTCCTTCTCTTTTCTCCCAGCCCAAACCAATTCTGTGTGTAGAGCAAAACATCCAAGCACACGTTTCAGTTTTGGCACAGACCACTCAAAACCAGGCTTTTGAAGCATGCAATATTTTACAAATCCCTACTATATGGCAACAACATCTGCGTTCTACTTAGTAGTTATGTTTTCTCTCTCACGCTCTCTTTTGATCTCAACTGTTGTTCAGATTCTTTCATTTTTTATTTTCAATGTGCTTCCCTTTGCTTGTTTTCAACTTCTGACCTTGTGATCTAGATGGAAGGAGAAGAACAGACTGAGCTCCAGAATTTGCATGATTGTACCTATGAGCTAACCCAGAGATTTTATGAACATGGGGGCAGGACTTTCCGACAGCTTGTGATGCATCATGGACCACTTCCAGAAAAAGAGGAAGACATACAGGTATTGAGACTTGTTCTCACCAGGAATATAAAGTAATCTGCAGGGGAATAAGATCTGATAAAAGGGATATATGACTGTCATATAGAATAACAATAAAAATACTCAGATTCCATTCTAATTTGGAGGAGAATAAACAATTTGTTAATTATCTGGTCCTGGCATGGATTCTATATTCTGATAGCCTATTGTGGTACATTAGATAAATTAGGTGTCCACAGCCTTGTTGACCATTTGTTGATTATGTGCCGTCAAATTGGTGTTGACTAGTAGTCAAATGGATAGACTGTTTCTTAGATACATGAGTCATGTCATATTTGGTGGCTTTCTATGGCACACACAAGGTTTTTAAAAATAATCTTGTGTTCACACTCTTAAGTTTAAAAAAAAAAGAATAAGCAGGGGTGGGATTCTACTGGTTCTGTCCACCTCTGTAGAACTGGTTGCTCCGAAGAGTAGTAGACATAGAACCAGTTCTATGTCTGCTGCTGTTGTGGCCCACACACTTGCCTGGGCTCTTACCTGACTTTTATTTCCTGCTTTTTCAACCGCAGCTGCTTTGCGTGACACAGCTGCAGTTGAAAAAGCAGGAAAAAAGGGCTTTTCCAACTGCTGCACACTTGCACGCAGCGCTGCTCAGCTGTCCGGGCAGCTCAGCAGGTTGTAAATTGCACTTGCGCGACTCACGTGACTCACGCATGCGCGCATGACACTAATAGACAGAACCGGTAGTTATACCAGTCGCATCCCATCCCTGAGAATAACCATATCACAACAGATAAATAAATGCTATGCAGCCAATCGAAACTTGTCATTCATTTGTCTTTTCCAGGATCTTAATCCTACATTTCTTAGTAGATAACATAGAAGCCATTTTTAAGTTATTTTCCAGGTACTAGATTGCCTTGAATTTCAGATTTAGGTTCATGTATATAAATGCATTTTGTACATTATAAGTTGAAACAGCAATTGTTAAAACAACAATTCCCTGGAATCAAACTCAACATCCGATGATTATATGGACCTATGGAATCCATGAAGTTTCCCTGGCAGGAATGGAAGTCATTTTCTATTATCTTTTAGGATGTGTGTTGATTTGTTAGATTTGCCTATTGCCCTGGGATTTCCAGTAGTATCCAGTACTATGCAGGTCTATCATTACATATTTTTTCAAGATCAGCCAAAGGCAGATAAGAACTTGCAGCAGCTTTAGCAAAATAAGTTAGCAGTTTAAAATTTTGCATTTTGTACATTCATATAATTTTTAAAATGTAATTTTAGCTATTTGATTAGGTAATGCCCTTTAAATGAAGTCCATGGTATTAGGTTACTATAAGGCTCAAACCATCCATATCTTAGAAATGCAGCCTTCCCAAGTAAATAATATTAGAGATACTGCATTATCATAACTATCCCTAAATGTTTTTCTTTCTACAAGCAGTTAGATGGCCTTAAGAGAATTTTGTACCTGAAAATCATAGTTTTCCAGGAGTGTAGTAATAAACAAAGTTCAGTGGCAAAGTAAATTTAGTTTAGAATTAATTAGCCTATTAATCTCACTTTTCTGTCTAAATAAATTAATTATAAGAATTATGATCTTCAGTTGCTGCAATCTGCAAACCTTTCTCCTTTAATAAGTGAGACTTAACAGCTCTAAAAGAAAGATTGTGTCTTTGGGGCTTTTTAAAATAGGAAGTTTGGGTTCTGTTTTAAAGACTAGAAAGGATATCCTAGTTTGTACAATTTTGCCATGGTGACTATTCTAAATATTTCAGTATTAAGTTACTATTACATTAGCGATATTAATTTAAAATATTAGTAGGCTGTATTAATATTACACCATATCATTTATTAGTTGCATGAATAATTTAAGGAATTGTCATTGCTATAAAATTCTTAGAATGGCATACACTGAAGAATATTAAATTAATAACCCATAAAAAGAAATGAGGCACACAGAATGGATGGCCATAAAACTGGCAACATCTATAGAGCCGTAAGGTTAAATTAAAGCAACTTATAATGTGGAGCAAAATGCCTGGACAACTGGAGAACAGTCTTGAGTTTGACCAAAAAAAATAACAAAATTAACCTCGGCCGTGTTTTATCCAGTATCTTACGCAGAAGTGCCATGGTGAAAGCTTCTTAACTTCAGTCATCACCCAAGTAACCTTGATGAAGATGGCAGTATTTAGCTGACCTTCAAAAATTATAAGCAGTGTTGCTCCTGGCTTGTCCTTGGGGGTAGACATATTTACCACAGGGGAGAGGAACAGAACAACAGTTGTAGGCTAGAACAATTGTAAATATGTTGACTGCCATATGAAAGTTTGAATCCTTCTTCATTAGAAGTCTACAAAGAGGCTAGAATCTAGATGATCATCTATGAGATAAGCTTTACACGGGGAAATGTTTTTAGATGAGACGACCTCTCCTTCAAACTATGTGACTCTGTAAAATTCCAGGGCTGCAACTGGATTGAGAAGTTGAAAAATTCTAGAAGAAAGTAATGGCAAATCATGTATCTATTCCTGCCTAGAAATACGTTTTACTCAAGCATTTAATTTCCTGTCTGTGAAAAACTGAATCAAATCTTAACTCCTTTTCATTTCTAATTACTTGCCGTTTCACCTCTTAAAAATGTTCCTTCTAAGGCATCTATGGTATCCCCAATGCTTGATTGTTTCAGTTCATTATTCCTTAACTATGGTTATATTATTGTTTTCCAAAATCTCAGTCTTTAAAATAAGAAATAAAATCAAAATCTGATTTAAACCAGTATTATTTAAAAAACAAAGCTGTAATTAGATCAAATAGTTAAGGGCTATTTTAAAAAGCTTGCTTAGGATCTTTTTTCTAAAAAAAATTTGCAAAGCAATTAGGGTTTTAACAAATAATTGGAATATTCCAACATTCTGGGCACTTGTTGTTTATGGCAACAATAATCACATTTCCTCTAATGACTTTTACCATGGGGATCCTAAATATAGAAAAAAGTATACTTTCAAATAACCTGGATTTAGGCTATTAAAATTCAACACTCAGAATGAGAGCCATTGAAATGTGTTGGTTAAGTATAATATGACCTCAAATTCTGCAAAAGACCAGCCTACATGTTGAATTTTGTTTTGTTTTTTCAAAACTAGACACAAAGGCAGCCCATCGACTATAATAAATATTATAAAAATCAAACTTGAAGGCTATTACAATGTGTATCATAGTTGCATAGTCATTTTCTTCTAGGAAATGATGGAGTTGATGTACCAAGCTGATAAAAGATACTTTGGATCATGGCTTCATTTTAGGAAAACAGAGAACGAGTTTGAATTCAGCAGTATTCTCATGTATATTCTCATTTAGAATACGATTCCACCCAGGACGCTTCTGAATGGAATTGTCTTCCACCTCTCTGAAACTGTGACCATCTACATTGAGCATCTTCAAACATTATTTGACACTCAGTCTCTTCAGCTTTAAAGAAATAGATTTAGATCTCAGCAAACATGGAGAGAACTCAACTCCATACTTTGTCATAATTTCATGTAGATACTGAAAAAAGACAGAATAGAGCACATGTAATAACTCCATTTCTAGGAGCAATTCAAGCATCTTCAAGGGACCATTTGAGATCAACCTGATGGAATCCCATGTCAAACAGTGCTTTTTATTCCCAGCTTTCCTAGGCAATCTAAAATTGATCAATGTATTGAAAGTTACTGGGTATAATGGAACATGTATATGACCTTGAGGAAAGAGATAAAGAGATGCTTGCTAGGAAGCAATCAAACAAGAGAGGCAGAAGCCCCCAGTGACTTAACTATCAGGAGAAAGAAACTTAGAAAGGACTGTTTCCAATGGTTAAGCAGTTTAAAGTGTTGGCAGGAAGTTTGTACTTTTAGACATGCAAGAATCTGTTATAAGCCTTAAAGTAGAATTAATTTGCCTATTTGTGTTTCCTAACTGGTTTATCTGGAAGATCAAGAAGAACCAACAGTATCACATGTCTATCTAAAGAAGCTGCTTAACTAGTAGGCTAATAAGTCAGCATTAATCTGCTTTTTTAGGGCTACTCGTTTTCTCAGTCACATTAGAGATTAACCTATAATTGGTAATCGCCAAAAGATACAAGTAGTCTAATCATTGCTGCCTTCTCCTCCTGGCAGACATTTACAATGATCTAATAATTCCTGGCTATAAGCTACAAAACAATTTGAGCAAGGATTCAAGGACAAAGTGGTAGATATATATTTTGTGCAAATCATGGTAGAATAGATAATGTTCCCTCCTGTTTTCCCTATAACAATCTTGTGGAATGTTTGGGTTGAGAGAGAATGACTTGTCCCAGAGTTACCAGTTACCATGCCTAAGGAAGGGCTAGAATTGGTGGCATTCAGGTTTCCAGTCCAGCACCTTAACCTTTACACCAAACTACTCCAGCAAGTCTGTTCATGTCCTGTGCTATGAATTGAAATGCATCCAAAAAAGAAGCTATCAAGCAGCATTAATTCTGCATCTGTGGTGTCATCAAGAGTACCTCAAACTATGCAAGTTTTTGACCAGCTTTAAAAAAACCCAGTAAAACAATCACAGTGAGCTCCAGAATCCTGTAATCAAGCTTTGAGAGAAGGTGCCAGGGGGTCTCATACAGCCAAAGCAATAATAGGTTAGGGTTGTGCAGGCAAAAATAACCTCTTCAGTTGCATATATAACTGGATTCAATAGCTTTTG
This sequence comes from Notechis scutatus, assembly GCF_049901735.1. NCBI lineage: Eukaryota > Metazoa > Chordata > Lepidosauria > Squamata > Elapidae > Notechis > Notechis scutatus. The sequence continues at coordinate 73,797,466 of NC_142010.1, forward strand.
GGGCCAGATCATCCTAACAGCTCCAGTGGCCTTAAATAAGATCTTGATCTTAGGATCACAGTGACCTGTCTCATGATAATGAGGGGAAATGAGGCACTCCCACAGATATATTTCTATGATCAGCATGAAAGATCAAAGACAGAATCCATTTTCTGGGTTCACAAAATGGATTAAGCCACAAATCAGGCAAACAGACCAGATTTGCTCAACCAATTTGTTAAAAACAACAACAAACCAAACTTACCATGTTGTGAATTCAGACACTGGATTTTGAACTAACCCAATTAAGCATGGTTTGTGAATGCAGCTGATATAAATGCACCAGTACGGTGGTTGCTTTGGTACTTAATTTACCTTGTATCGTTAAATATATGCTGTCACATAACATCTATCAATGTAACATTTGGGGCATTGTTTTCTTCCTACTCCTTAGTCTTTCTTGTAGGAGTTTTAAAAAATGATTTCTATTATATTGAAAAGATCACATGCTCAGTAGACAGTGCAAGAATTAAGTCTTCAGCTGATAAAGGAAATTTCCTGTAACACTTCAACGATGAATCTTGATGTCATCAAGATGGATCCACTCAAGTAGCTCTAGTAGGGTCCTAATTTATTTATTATGCAAAACGCATTGATATATTTTCTATTATCTTTTCACTAGGCATCGCCAGATGGACCAGTTTGGTGTTGGTGGCTTATATCTGTCTTGCCCCTTGACTTGACCCACAAGTTGACCATTTTTTCTGAAACCTCCTTGAAGGCACGCCTCACCCAACTAAAACATATTCTGAACATCATTCTGGAAAGTCGTGACTACAGCAATTAATACTCAGACTTGTCACAAGGAAGTTTTACATAACATAGAAGGCAGGGAAGTGGGACTTCTGGAGAAGAAATGACAAACTGCAGATGGCTTGGCAAAAAATGGAACTGACAACCACAGAGGAATGAACTGGCGAATAGACCAGCTCTTCATAATTCTTCTCCAGCCAAGGAGAGATTTGAGATTGCCCATAAGTGCTCTATACAGTTGCGCCTCATAATGCCAATCTGGTGCCCTCCAGAGGTCCTGGGACTGCAATTCCTAGAACTTCTAGCCAGCATGGTTGACTGGGAAATTCTACAAGTTGTGATCCCAGCACATCAAGTGGATGCTAAGTTAGGGTGGTCAAAGCCTTAACATCTTTATTTCCCTCTTTATTGTGATTATTTTGTTACTTTAAAACTGACTTCAGTTGTAGTCCTTGAATGAGGACCCTGAAACTGGTCTGCAGTTGTAGCAAGATTTACTACAATGGTATGTAGTAGTAGCAAGATTTTTTTGAATGGGTTTTGGACCGACGGGGATAAAAGATTCAGTAGTAAGATGTGAATTGTATTCAAGTGAACATATTTCAAAGCACCTTACACCATGAGAATAGGAAATAAAACTACAAACGCTGGGACTTCCTGAGGAAATTTGCCTTATATCATATATTGATGTTTGCATGGGACTCTTCAACATATTTTTCATAATGTATGATGTTCTTTCTTTCTAAGTTACGTAACTCACTGCTATTGATTGTAGGGTAAAAGCCAACTCAGAAATGAGGAACATGACAGAAGGGCTGGTTTTCTTTCCTGTATTTTATTCTGATTGCTATTTAATGACGAATTTCAAAAGGGATCAGATACAATGACATGCTGTTGAAAAAGGTAGATTAGAATACTTCTATAAGAGAAAAAAGATTTAAAAGCTGATTGGGACAGATAATGTGTAGTTACCCAGATGTTCAGGAAGTACAATGATTTCTTACCATTTGGAGAGCTATACTTTCCCATCAGTCTGAAGCAGGCCGTTTTAAAGATTTAATTTACAGAAAATGCCTAAAAGGAAACCTGAAAATGAAAATTTAATTGTAGACAATTCTCATGGGATGAAGTGAATAGCTAGAGAAGTAACTACGACCTAAAATGTATAATTCAGGAATTAATCTAGGTTTCAAGACACTAAGGTGGCAGAGTATTTAGCTGAACCAATCTGCTGCATAATTGTACATACTATTAGACAAATTACTGTGAATATATAAAGTTTGATATGCATGTATGTAATATTAACTGAACATGTACACATAGTATAGGGAATGTCTGAATAGTTCATGAAAAGTCAATCATTCGTTCACGTTTAAGAAGTCATGGGATTTTTAAAACAGCTGCTAAGCGATTGGTTTGTAAAATTTGCCAAAGATTAGAATTATTTTTAGATAAAATGTTTTTGTGCTCCAGCCTCAAGAATATGGATTCTGAGAATGAACAGCACTGTACAATACAGGTAGGCCTCAATTTATGACCATAATTGGGACTGGAACTTCTGTCGCTAAAGTGATGTCATAAAATTACCCAATTTTATGATCTTTTTTGCAGCAATTGTTAAATGTATCCAGCTTCCCCCATTGACTTTGCTTACCAGAAGCTGACTGGGAAGGTTGCAAGTGCTGATCCCATGACCCTGGGATCCTGGAATTGTGATAAATAAATGCTGGCTCTCCAGCTCCAAAATTACAATCATATGACTGGGGAAACTTATGGTTATAACATAAGGATCAGCCATAAACCACTTTTTTCCCCAATACGGTTGTAACTTCAGATGGTTCCTAAAGGAATAGTTCTAAGTTGAGGACTAACTCTATGTTGTTGTTTTTTTGGCAGATTTTAAGCCTGCTGTGATATATAGCTGTGTTTGCTTTTAGTTGCACTTAAACGTACACTCCTTATAACAATGTGTTTATGTAATTTAAAATTGGCTTGCCAAAAAGAATTAAAACACTGTAGATGAAGGGCATATGCTACATTATCATTGAAGCTGCTCCACTCTTGTGCTTCTTCTGGTTTGACTGTTAAGTGGTTTAAGAAAATTCTGTTCAGACTCAGATACTTTGTCAACAAATTGCAAAGTATTCAATCTGGACTATAGGTTATCATGTCCTCCCATTGGACAATTCCTCTTGTGCCTGCCTACCATTCTGTATCAGGCAAACAATGGCCAGACATTTTCTTTTCTCTGGATGGATCGTCTTAAAGAGATATGTTAAAAATATAACTTGGAGAGAGAGTTAAAAAACTGGACTTGGACAGAGGAGAGCCAGATTTTAATGCTTCCTTAGATATAAAAACTGGATCAGTGTCTTTGGGCTAGTCACTGTCAGCTCACTCAGGAAGTTGAAAACATTTATCCACCAATGCACAATGGCTGGTATGGTGACCAACAACCTTTAATGAAGAGAGCTTCATTCTGCAATGAATTGCTTTGGGATAATAATGCACACACATACACAAACAAACATCCTAAAACATAAAAGGAGGAAGGCTTTCACTGCAGCCTCTCAATGGCCTTGTAGATTATTTTGGCTGCTTAATTGCTGAGTGTGAAGGTTTTCTACTTCAAATGACAAATTAATGAAATGGTGGAATTATTAATGAGAACGGATAAATAAATGGAAATGAGGCAAACCTGGAAAAACTTTTTAAAAGAGCAGTTTTCTTTGGGGTGTCAAACCAGAATTCTGAGTGAACAAGACAATTGTTTCACTGATTATACTGTTGTAACAAGATAAGAAAGCTTTAAAAGCTATTAGAACTAATGCTAAGGATTGGTTCAATTGAAGAAATGGCCCTTCTTCTGCAGAGTATCCAGTTGACCTTCAGCTGCAGCAAAATAAAAGCATCTTGGCACAAATAGAAAGTGTCAACTAAAAAGATACTCCTTTGGTCTTTTTAGCTGCCAGAAAAGGGGAGTGGGGGGAAACGACATTCCTTAAATGCCTAGGCCCTAGATAATCACCCCGGCAGCCCTGTCAGAGCCGTAAGAAAGTTATTGGAGAGCATGATGGAGATGGATGCGTCCCATTGGAGAAGTCACATCCAGAGGGTGGGGGGAAGACCAGGGTCAAGGGGGAAATGTATGATGTAATTTAGTATTGGTTGCACTCAGCTAAATGCCAACATGGCCACTTCTAATAAATCAGTGTTCTTTTCTCTGAGATGCGGCTAGAGACTTTTGATTTGAATGGGGGTGGATTTGTTGGAGCCCTGACAGCAAGGAGCAATCGAACTGTCATAGGGAGGAATAATGTATATAGTTTCATGTTGTTGTTTTTTTAAAAAAATGTAAAGCTGGGATGGAGAAATGGAAACAATATAATTTCTCTAATTAAGGTCTTTTGCTTGCTTTAAATTACCTTGCTGTTCTTTTGTGTACTACAAGGGAAGAGGAATTCAACTGCCAAATAGGGGCATTTTGTCCGTATGCTTTTCCCCATTTTTCTATATTTATTTGGAACTATTAGGATAGATTCTAAATGTTTAATAAAATTTAGGCTTAGTTTCAACTTTTATATCTTACACTTAAGTCCTTATCTTAGGGAAAGTGATAATAAAAGGCACCTGATATTTATAGAACATGGTAGAGATTTAATAGTCCTTTGGGCTATTTTGTAATGCTACCACCAGCTGCTTATTTCTCTGCTTGCTTCCAAATATCTTTTTAACCCACTTGTGTTGAACTCATTCTTTTGTATAGTATGCCTCCTCAGAATAATAAGCTTCTCTAAGTTAAGGATATAAAATGGTGTTGAAGGGGTGGAGCAAAATTGCATGTTTGCAAGTTGCGCTCCTTCATGTGTTATGAAATAAAATACTGGTTGGAATTAAATACCCTTGTTTGTCTGGTCTGAAACTTTAGTACCTGCAAATGTAGCTATGCAAGATTGCACAATGATGATGAAAGCAATCTGTTAACCATTCAACTTTTATAACTGCTTGGACAATATATGTCTCTGGAATCCTGGATTCAGAAAATTCTGGCTTCCTCAGTAAATGGGTGGCGGTATATATTTGTGTAAATATATACCACATTTAGGAAAATACTTTTCTTTGCAACATGACTGTTGAAATACAATTTAGGAAAGAATTCCCTACTGATAACTTATAAATTTTGCTTTGGTGTTGTCAGACGGCCAAGGTGATTTGAGAAGCTTAATTTTAAATTTTAATTATTAAGTTTTAGTAATTGGTATTACTTGAATTGCCTAGACAAATAAGCAAACTTTGGTTGTTTTGTTTATTCCACAGACTTCCTGGCTGTTCCTAGTTTTAAAAGATAAGAATTTTGAAAAGTAAAAAAATAAGAGCAGTTGCCCAAAAAGCTAATTTAGTCCTAGGCTGCATAAACAGGGACAGAATCAAGATTACATGAACTGTTAGTACTGCTTTATACCGCTTTGGTAAGACCACACTTAGAATATTGCATTGGTCATCACGTTATAAAAAATATGTTGAGGCTATAGAAAGTATACAGAAAAGAGCATCAAAGATTATTAGGGCTGGAGGCTAAAACGTGAAGATCGGCTGCAGGAATTGGATTTGTCTAGTCTGGTGGAAAGAAGGACTAGGGGTGACACGATAACAATCTTCCAATATCTAAAGGGCTCTCAAAGAACTGCAGGTCAACATATTCTCCAATGGACTTGAAGACAGGATAAGAAGTAAAAGATGGAAACTTATTGAGGAGAGATCCAACTTAGAACTAAGGAGAAAGTTCCCAACAATAAGAACAATAAATCAGTAGAAGATTAACTCCAGAGGTTGTGGGTGGTTCATCACTGGAGGATTTTTAGTAGAGATTGGACAATCATTTCTCCAAAATGGTAAAGGGTTTCTTGCTTGAGCAGGAGGTTGGACTAGAAGACTTCCAATTCTGGGTTGCTGTTTTTTTGTCAAACTAATGAACGTCGTTTGAGCAAACCATTTGTTGGTTCTCAGAAAGATGTACATCTTAGAACAGACAGTATCTTAGAGCAGTGGTGTCAAAATGGCGGCCTATGGGCTAGATGCATCACGTGCAGGCCACGCTCACCCCAGCTTCACAAATAGAAAAAATGTCACGAAAAGTCACATGTCTGCAAGTTTGACACCCGTGCCTTAGAAGAGCAGTATGCTCCTTTATTTAGTTTACTTTACTTTATTGCACCTCATACAACGAAATCAAACACAATCTTCAGTGCACATCATGACCACGACCATGAAAATAAACACAAACACACATCCTTCACCCTTCACACATTGAACCGGAAACCCCTGACACCACACCAACACTGCACTATACAGCAGAATTCAAAAGAGCTACTGCCCTGGGATAGATTCTAATATTTATATATTAGTAGTGTTTTAATTATGACAAACAGCAAGAACAGAGAAATCACCTTCTGCAGTGTTTTCATATGGGAAGAAAACAAATGTAAATATGTATCGAGAAAAGAACTACAATAGTAAATTAAATACGAATACAGGATTGTGTTTTGGGAATTTGTTAGCTTTTGGCAATGAAAATTCTTTCCACTAGGTGTCAATATAAAACAAAGATGATCAGAGACAAAAACAAAGAAAAATTAAGCGTACTGCGAATCAAAAATCATGAAGCTCCTTCTAAGAGAGATAAGAAGAACTTGGTATTACGGTATTGCTCTTTTCATCTTCTTTCACCTTTGACTTTGCTGATTCAGGGAGATAAAATTGTTGTTCCGCAACATTTGGAAGTTCTCAGATTTCACAGACTTCAAAGCCTATGGCAACAATGCTGTCTGCATGCCCTTAATTTAACAATTTGCAGTTATTTAACGTTGAGTACTTAATGCAATACAGATAGTCCTTACTTAGTGACACTTGTTCATCATTAATGATTTGCTTACAGATACAACTGGAACTTCTGATATAAATTGGTGCAGTCATGTGAATGTTAACATGACTGTATTGCTTAGTGATAGAGTTCCTGGTCCCAATTATGGTCATTAACTGAGGATTACTTGTACATCATACTTGGTTAGTTCTGGATGTAGCCATTCTTTGTATAAAGGCATTGAAACAAATGGAGAAAGTTAGCTCTGACTGGGAATAGAGAAAGGATTTCATGTAGTTACTATTTTAATGTGAGCTTGGCTTTCAAAAGAGTATATAGAATGAAGTAGAGCAGATACTGCAGTGCAAGAAGTGCAGAATGAACAGTGGTGAGTAGAGCGGCTCTTCAACACCTCTTTAGACAAGGACAGGACTTGAGATCACCCACACATACTCCAGGCAGCTTTTTCTCATGTTGAAACCACAAGATAGCACTCTCTGGAAGGTTTAATGCTGGAAGGCAAGGGAATAGTCTTCCTCAAACTGCAGTCAGAATCTTTCAATCAACGCTAACTTTGCAAACTTCTTTTTCTAATCACTTTTGGAAATTAGGTATTAACTGCTTTGCAGCTATTAGAAACCTTTGGATTGACAGGCTTCACGGCACCAGGTGAGTTTCCTTCAATCTTTAGCGAAATAATATTTTAATTACAAATTTAAGGACTTATTTTTTTTTAATAAACAGCAAAAGGGTGGTTAAGTTTTTGATCTTAGAAAGTTGCAGACAGACTAAGGGATCCAGATAGGTTTCAAATAAAATGTAACTAAAAATCACAAAGGAGACACACACATAAACTTGATTTATGCTTACAGAATGAAACAAGATATTCTAACATTGGACATATTAAAGGTTTTTTTTTTTTAAAGAATGGACCCAGAGGTTAATAGTATCAAAAGAGATATCTGCAGTATCTCTATGGGGAAACTATGCCTAAAATACATTATGGAAGAGGAACAAGTCTTACCTAACTTTTACCTAGATGGAGGCTGAGTTGAAAGTGGATATACAAATTATAGGCTACCAGAATAATATTGAAAAACATGTACTGGATACACAAAAGAAACTGGCTGATGTTTTAATAATTAATAGGAATATACAGACAATAAACCAAGAGAGTGGCAGCCTCTCAAATATGAATACTTCTATCGTATCCCCGCTAGTTCTTCTTTTTTTTTAGACTAGCCATAAGATATTCCATGCATAAGTTGCTATGGGGCAACCTTCCTAAACTGAGTGCCCTCCAGATATATAAATCTGATAACTTTAGGATCTGGAATGATCCTAGACTGGGAATACCATGGAAACATTTTTCTTCTGTCAGATGCTGACCAGTCTCCTTTCACCCCAGCTGAAGTTACAACCAGTGAAGACTGCCCATCTAAAGCCCATTAGACAAATCAACTCTGGAAACTACAGGGACATAATTCAATATGGAAAGGGTAATTTCCAGAGAATAGAATAGAATAGAATGGAATGGAATGGAATAGGAATAGGAATAGGAATAGAATAGAATAGAATAGAATAGAATAGAATAGAATAGAATAGAATAGAATAGAATAGAATAGAATAGAATAGAATAGAATAGAATAGAATAGAATAGAATAGAATAGAATAGAATAGAATAGAAGACTATATTGGCCAAGTGTGATTGGACAGACAAGGAATTTGTCTTTGGTGCATAAGCTCTCAGTGTACTTAAAGAAAAAAAATACACTGAATGTATTGAATGGCCCCTGCTTCGAATGGCCACCTTGTGAGAAATTAAAGTTAACAATCTCTTAAAGTCATGCATTGCCCTTCTGGCCAATTAAAGCACACAATCTTCACTTGTAATGTTTTGGTGCTAAAATTCACTTATTTCCGGGGGCTGACATTCTGCCTCAGTGCTTGAAGCTGTCCTTTCAGGTCTTTGGAGGCTCTGTATTTCCAGATGTTGCCACCATCAAAGGTTTTCATCTCTAGCTGCTGCTTGAAAGCCAGGAGTGAGGCAACCATGAAAAGGAAAACATGCAGCCTGCCTAGGAACCACTGCTTTGTTCTTCAATAGTCTTTAAAATAATGCTCTCAGCTCTGTTCTACTGAGGTCAACAGAAAAGGCTGAGTTTAGATTTTTTTTTTAAATGCCAGGGGCTTGAAAAATGCCAGTGAAAAGAATTAAAAGAAAAATAACGTTTCCCCATTCTTTCCCCCCATTAGAACCAAGCAGACATTAATAGCATGGTATGCTTGGTTGCTTATCTATAATTACAGAGAGGCCTCTTCTTCTTTCCTCATCACAACTCCAAATAAATTACTTAATTCCAAAACCTTCCCGCCCCCACTTTCATTCCAGATGGGAACAAAACAACTCATGTTTCTTTGAGCTGTGCTGAGGAGATAACAGTGGGCAGAGGCAGAGAATTTTACCTTCCTTTCACCTTCCCTGAAAAAAATCAGGGGGAGAAGCAGGGCCTAATTGCTGGGGAGCACTTGAGTACTTTAACTCATAATGACAAATCAGTAAGAAAGAGCACTTACATAAATGTGTGTGTATATGTGGGGGTGGGTTGGGGCAGCTATATGCAGCCCCTCTGATTGCAGAGTTTCTAAGCTGTGTGGGATTTCCAAGTAGTCTCCCATGCAGGGATACAACAAGGGTTTGCCTTCAGCATCTTTTCCTTCCCATATTGTATTTTTAGCATTGCCTCTTTTGTTCCAAGGCTGAATATAAACTCATTTGGCATGGTCCAAGCATCACACTAAGCCATAAGGTGATTTTTTAAATTTTGGTTTACCATGCTATGCAAAAACTCTCTTGTGGCTTCCAAAATATAGTTTATGGCATAGTATGAAGGTCAAATCAATCAATTGCAGTGTAGGATGGCTTCATTATTTGATATTCATCAGATTTGAAGAATGAACTGAGCTACTGTTAATTACTCTAGTCTGCCATTTTTCAAAGATAATGTTTCTTGGTTTTGCTGGGTCACTACAGTGACAATCTATTGTCTCAATTGAACTCTCCCTCCATTGACCAAATTCCAAATAACAAGAAGACATCTTTTATTTTGGATTTTTACAATTTATAATCCCAGCATCATATTAATATAAGAGACCAGGAATCTCAGCTGCACCAAACTCACAATGTTATATAAATCACACTTCTATTAGCATCAGCTGTCCACATGAAGTCCAATAGACCAAAAGTCTCCAACCTTGGCAACTTTAAGACTTGTGGACTTCAGTTCCCAGAGTTCCTCAGCCAGTAAAGCTGGCTGAGGAACTCTGGGAGTTGAAGTTCACAAGTCTTAAAGTTGCCAAGGTTGGAGATCCCTGCAATAGACACTATTGGCCTGTCAATTCTTCTTAATCAGTTTGATTGAATTTCTAAACTTCCAGTGCACCTCTTCCTTTTGAAATGTTAGCTCAACACCACCAGCAAACAAATACCCATAAACCAAGAAGCTGGAAGTATTCTCTCACCCTTTTAGGGAACCATTGTCCTAAATAAGGGGAAATCACTTTTTGTTTATAGTGTTCCATAACTAACATGGAAATTAAGATTATAGATCTTTCTTAGAAAGAATGGCTTCATTTCTGCAAGCAAAAGGAAGGGCATAAAGGGCAGCTGACTGGTCCTTCTCCCTCAAAAATCATATTATGGCTTAATGTAGTAACATCAGGGGTGGTTCTGTTGGCGTGGCTTAGTTGGTGGTCATGGCTTGGTGGTCATGTTATTGGCTGGGCGTGGCCAACTCAATATCACTCATATCGAGGCACGCAACTCCTCGCCTGGCCTCTCATGACTGTGGGGATGCTGCAACAGTTGTAAGTGTGAAAAATGGTCATAAGTCACTTTTTTCAGTGCCATTGTAACTTTAAATGGTCACTCCACACAAGCAAAGTACCAGCAAAGGAGGGGAAAAAAACTCCAGAGAAGTTCCTGAGACAGGAAGTCTAGTCCTGCCAAGAATGTAATAAGGGTTAACGGAGAGGCAGTTTCTGTAAGCAACACCAGAATGTTTCTTTCCTGCCTTCCTTACAGGATTAGGCCAGTAATTTCTTCTAACAACCGGTTCTCCGAACTGCTTAGAATGTTAACAACCGGTTCTAGCGAATAGGTGCAAACTGGTAGAATCCCACCCCTGAGTAACATGGTTTATGTAACATAAAACAATTACTAGATGATCACAATAAAAAACCCATAGTTTACCCAACTTCAATATTAGACTAAAAATAAAAACCTATATAAAAAAATATTAGACTAATCTAACGTGATGTGGGAACCAGACTGCACGTATCTATTGTAATTGTCTTCCCAAGCTTTTTCCATCTTGGGAAAGTTATTATCAATTTCAGAACTGATCTGTAATCTTCCAACCATTTCTTAAAACTATTGCAGGATTAGCCTTTGCTAATGAAGCAATCTATATTGCATGATCTATATTTTTTCCTTAAGAACCCCCTGGAGTACTTTGTAAAATATATCCTCAATTCATTCTAGGGATGTTTATTCCAAAATATGCCCAAGTGAGCAAAAGACAGGTAATGTTTACATGACTAATAGAAAAAAAAATAGAAAGTGTATGTATGATTGTTTTAAGATCTAAATTTTAAAAAAGTTTTTTTTAAAAAAATGTGACTCTACCCTTAGAAAAGTTAGTAATCTCAGTGTTGCTTGGTTTATTTTGTTTTCTCTCCATTAATTATAGTTTGGGAAGAAATATATAAATCAAAATAAATTAATCTGTTTTTGAAGCTTTTATGTTGATGGCTTCTAAGGAACTGAACTAATCACAGATATCTGGATGATGAGGTTATATTTCCCAGATAGAAAGGGGAAAAAAGCAGGGACAACAGAAGGGCACAAATGTATGAGAATCAGTTGTCAGAAAAACATTTTCATCAGTTACCTTTTTTGTTCTTTTGTCAGTATAAATCATCATTACAGGTTATAAATTATGTATAGTAAAACTCAAATGAAAGTTGCACATGAGCAGATTTTGGAAAGGGATAGAGTTCAATTTCACATCCTAATGGCTGGCAAACTATAATTGGCCTGGGGAAAATTAGGAACTTTCCTAAAAAGTAGATTTATGATAGCAACTTGGGAAAGCTATCTTTTCTCAGGCTGAGATATGCATTTAGATGACAACGACAAACTTCACAGTAGGAATGGTAACAGCACTAAAGAAGGAAGGGATTTATTTGTGTCTATCATTTTGGATTTCTGGACCTAACTACATATAGTGAACTGTGCCGTTGTATTGAGCTATCCTAAAGGATATTCTCATGATGAATGAATCTTGTGTCCTCCGTGACTCATTTCATCAGATGCATGAAATAGTCATCCAGACAGCTGAATTACTAATCTGAATAGAAAGTGAAGGGGAAAAAAAACATTATCCAAACAAAGCAAGCAGGTATGAGAGTATGGAAATCACTAACAGCATGCTGAAAACTACTTTGAGATGAAATGAATATAGTACCCAATAAATGAATACATTCATATCAGCATGGGGGACGCAGCATCCAACCTATAAATGCTGGTGATTAAAGCCAAGCACAATGGACAGAATAAGCAAACTTTGAAGAGAAAGGCAATTACATTATACAGAAAAAGACAAAAGCCCAGGCTTCTTATGATCAAATGTCACCATTTCCAATTTGTAATTGACCACCCTAACATCAGGGATAGAGTTGGTATGGAGGGACAGCTAATGTTATGATTCTTCTCAATCCCAGCTATTTCTTGTTCTGTCACTGCGGCTTTGCTCCGCATTAGGAAGGCTTCTCACTGGGTGGTCGAATGCATCAAGAAAGACACCAAGCCGGCTCTATCTTGGGTGAGCTGCCCCGATCACAAGTTCGGGAAGCTCTTTTATTAAAAACACATACTGATACGTCATAAGCGGTGAATTCTATCCAATCATTCTGTTACATGAGCAGAGATATTAGTGGACACATAGTTGCATCCAATTACAGTGCATAAGGTCAGTTTAGAGGGTACAAAGTAGCCAATTAGCATTTGCAGTCCAGTTATTAGCCCATGGTGACGTGTTGTTGATTGATGTTCCTGGTACACGCCTTCAGCCTTGAGGCCTGGTATGTACCGAAACTATTGAAGCTAATTTATTACTGCATGTCACAAAGTAGGAGACTGAAGGGAGAGCAGCTGGAGATAGATGGGGGAACAGAAAAGATATAAACCACTTGCCCCTGACAAGCCTATGTAGCAGATTGACTTATCAAACTTGCCCTCTTTTTTCTTTTTTTCTTTCTTTTTTTGAATTTTGGGTCATGCTTTTTGGTCTCAGTTTATGACATGCGGTGTGTGTGAGAGAGAGGTTAGAGGCAGAGGTGGGATTCTACCAGTTCGCACCTATTCGCTAGAACCGGTTGTTAACATTCTAAGCAGTTTGGAGAACTGGTTGTTAGAAGAAATTACTGGCCTAATCCTGTAAGGAAGGCAACATTCTGGTGTTGCTTACAGAAATTGCCTTAACCCTTACTACATTCTTGGCAGGACTAGACTTCCTGTCTCAGGGATGTCTCTGGAGTTTTTTTCCCTTCCTTTGCTGGTACTTTGCTTGTGGGGAGTGACCATTCAAAGTTACAATGGCACTGAAAAAAGTGACTTGTGACCATTTTTCACACTTACAACTGTTGCAGCATCCCCACAGTCATGAGAGGCCAGGCAAGGAGTTGCGTGCCTCAATGTGAGTGATGCTGAGTTGGCCACACCCAGCCAGTCACATGACCACCAAGCCATGCCTACCACCTAAGCCATGCCCACAGAACCGGTTGTTAAAAATTTGAATCCCACCCCTGGTTAGAGGGTTTTGCATCCACATCTTTATGGCTCCCACTGGTATCAAGAATTAATGGTGGTATGCAGAGTCCCTTTCTGGTCTGATTTCAGCAAGATTTTGAACTTCCTGGCATACCCCAATGGAGCTGAATTTTCCTCACCCCTCTGCAATTTGAATGAAAAAGCAAGTTTTCCTCAGGAGTGCCAATTACTTTGCTATAATCATTTGTTAGGTCCTTATTGGTTTGAAAATTTAGTATCCTCCTTTAGAAAAAATAGAAAATTTGAGATGTGGTTTGAGCTTCTTCTGCGACAGACCAAAATCTGTGATTGTGCACAGTTTTGATCTGTGCTCGCCGCTGGAGCGCCCCGAGCTGGCTGGTTTCGGGGCTAAGCCACCCCATAGAGGTGGTGAAGAGGGGGGAGACTGCCAGCAGGGTCGAGCTCCTCCCCAGCTGGCCATTAATCCTTTTCCCGAAGGCGGTTGCAGCGGTGATCAGAAATGGCCACCTCAAAGAAGAACTCAACATGAAAAGAATGTGCAGGAGGAAGATAAGAATAGAAAGTTTTTAGCTGACCGGGTCAAACTGGAAAAACAACAATACAAAGTACCCTGGAATTTGAATTATAAAGAACAACATAGCTCCCAAAGAAGACTTTGAAGCTGCAAATGAGAGAGGGAAGGGAAAGGATTTGGTTTTTTTCTTTCCTTCCCTATATTGACAACTAAGAGATTTAAGCATGAAATTGGCAAAAATCCACTTTGACAGTAACAGGTATTTAAGCTGAAAATAAAATGTCAAAGGGATAATAAAGATTTCTGGATTCTCAAAAACTTTTAAAAGAAGGAAAAAAAACAAAAGGGTGGGATCTGGAAAAAGGGAGGAGACCAGCTGGAAGTGAAAGGAATTAACAGTGAAACTTTAACAAGATTCCTAAAAGATACATTTTAACTGAAACTTTGTAACAAGATAAGAGAACCCCAGGAAGAGAAAGTGGAAAAAGAAGCAAGAAGAAACAGCTTTGGATTATTTGGATTACTTGGTGATTTTTGGATTTTTGGCTATTGGATCTAAAAGACTAAAATTAATCGGATGGTTGTTTAAAAGTTTTTAAAATGGTATCACTCTTGGAAGAATTGAGAATGGAACTTAAAAAACAGAAAGAAGATGCACAAGAAGGAAGAGGTTCTTTTGGCTTCATATTTCAATTTTTAGAAATGGAGATCCTGAACTATGAGAAACAACAAGAAATGCCTGTAGAACAAGAAGGGCGGGACAAAGAAGAAGCCATCTTCAATGACCAAGTATTTCTGTGTGGGGAAAAGAAAGGAAAGTGGGGAAAGAGAGTGAAAAATTTAAGATCTGAAAAAACAACCCCAAAAAAGAATAGTTTGAAAAGTAATTATAACATTAGGAAGAAACAGAAGAGAGGATTACAGAAGAAAGAATCAGAATTAGAGATAGAAGGGGTCAAAAAGGGAAGGGAGAAGAAGAGGGAGAAGAGGGAAAGGAAAAGAAATTATAAAGGACAGAACCAGGGCATAGAGAAACAGGGAAAATGTACAAGACACAGAGATAATGGGTGAAAACTTAATTGAAAGGGGGATTCTGCAAGGGTACATAAGATAGTATTGTTATATTAGAAATAGAAATGAACTTTGAAAATATCAAACAAGTGTGATTAAAATGATAGATAAAATACTCATAATATAATGGAATGTTTAATAAATAAATGAAATAAAGAGAATGAGAGAATGAAATTAGGAAAGGAGGGGAACATTTTAATTATTATAAATGTGTTATAAAAATTAAGTGAAGAGAAATATGAAAGAAACATGAAAAAATTATGGAAATATTATAAGTGTTCCTAGAAGTATGATATCCTATTGAAAAGGAATGTTAAAGATGTCAAAGATTATAGCTAACATTAATGATAGAGCTGAATTGGAATAGAATAAGTATTTTATTTATTATTGTTATATATATATATTTTCTCTTTAAGAACTTAGTGTGTATTTTAAGAATGTACCAAGTAGAATTCGACTGGAAGTTATGTGTTATATTGAATGTTATAACTGTAAAGGCATAAATTGAAGTTTAAATAAGAGTTGAATGGATAAAAGAGTTGAATGGATAAAAATTAAAAGATACAAGGGTGTCATACTCCAATTAGTAACTGCAGGGGAAAATTTTGTTTAATGAGAAAAGAAAATATGAAATTGAAACAGGACAGACAAAAGTATAAATATGATGACTAGAAAGGTATTGAATTAGAAAAAGATATATATAATTGAATTTAGAAAGGAATGAGATGATTAAAAGTAAGATTGAGAAAACTAAGGGAAGGGAAAAATTATTGAGAAAATGTTAAAATAGTAATAAGATATGGAATAGAACACAATGATGAATATGAAACTGAATTTGTGTCTGTATGGAGAAGTGATAACCCGGGACCATGCTATACTCAAAAAAGAAATTTTACTTGTATTATGTTTTGTGAAAACAGAAATAATTTTTTTATAAAAAAAAAAAAGAAAAGAAAAAATAAAAAATTTATTTAGTTAATTTATATGACTTCCCATCTCACAAATGCAATTCCGGGCAGCTAAATACATGTTAAACAAACAAACAAAAAATCATAAAGATTTTTTTTAAAAAAAACCTCCAATAGCTACCAAACCAAACCAAACAATTAAAGGTTGCTCAATGGGCCATCTAACCACTTGAACCTTAGGCCTTGAAACATGTCACACATCTACAATGCTGTGAACAAGATGTTAACAAAGTGAGGGCGCTCTTTAGAACCTTCTAGGATGATTTTTTAAAATGTACTTTATAAAATGGAGGCATTTTCTGTGCTTGTGTTGAAGGGAAAAGACCAGCCTCGTGAAGAGACTTATGAGTAAGCCAAAGCAGCAGAATATAAATGCCTGAAGATTCAATGCCTGATGAGCATTTAAGGCTGCTCTGAAGGAAAAGACAGGTCTGGGGGTTGGAGAAAATGTTGAGAAAGATGACAGATGTCTTTACTGGAAGAGGACAATAAAAAGAACCCTGCAAAGAAAGCGCTTGGTGGATCACTCTTATCAGTGCTCTATAAACGACTCCTTTAAGTTCTAAGCTTAAGGTCTAACTCCTATAATTCTGAGTTGACTGGCTGAGATTTGGCTCATTTTCACAGAATAGAGCTAATTCCTCATACTAGAAAGGCTTTCTTACAGAAAAGTAAAGGGTCAGAGTCAAGACTTCCTAAGTAGGAAATTGCCTATATATGCATAGCTGAGGCTGGAAGACATATTGAGTCCATTTAGTGGAAAAGCAGAAGTCTCAAATTGCTACTGTCATATAACACTGCTTGATTAGATATTTTGAGAATTACTTTTGAACTCTTGTTTTGGACTGCTGAAGTCCCACGAGTCTGCTTTTGTTGTCAACCCCTATTCCTGAATGCTCAAGGGACTGGCTAGAAGAAACTTCATCACTTTCTCCACATCATAGGAATATTCAGTGTTTGCTTTCTGTTATGTTAATCAGCTCTCTAGAGTCTCTGCCATAGTGCCGAAGAAATGAGAGTCCCACTAAGGATCAGGGATGTCCTCAGATTATGATAAAAAGGGTTTGCTTCAGAGATGGTATCCACCAGGTTCTGACCAGTTCTGGAGATCTGCTAGAGGAAATTTTGAGTACTTTGGAGAACCGGCAAATACCACCTCTGACTGGAGATCCTTCCCCTGCCATGACCATAGAACTGGTAGTAAGAAAAAATTGAATCCCACCACTGGTTTGCTTGTTTATTTATTTATGTATTTATTTACTTATTTATTTACTTGTTTATTTATAATTGACTGCCAGTGGACTCTAGATGGTGCACCGAACTAAAAAAAGACATACAATCAGCTACAATTTTTAAATCAAGTTAGTAGCAATGCACATAAAAACAGATGGTTCTTCAACAGCAGTATTGTGACTGCCATCTTGATATTTCTTTAACCATACCCTGCAGACATCTTTGCTAAGAAAGATGAGGACAAAATACAGAACTTCTTTGACAAAAGAATGCAACCCAGGCAGAAAGTTAATGTTGTTTATTCTTGGATATATAGGTTTCTTGGGAAATATAGAGATTCTAATAGCAGAACATGTGGGAAAATAAGGATGCTTAAGCAGAAATTAGTTTCTAGTTGACAGTAAGAAACAAATGAATCAAGAGGCAACCTAGTATAAAGCAGACATAAAGCAAATAAAGCCAGTTATAGCTGACTGTAGCAGAACACAATATGACCTGAGTTTAGCTTCCTGCTGACCCCCATATTTCCAAAATGAAATACCTCAGCAATACATATGCAACACAGGCACTAAGATCAAAGATCTGTCAGGAACTGAAGTAAAATATTAAGAAAATGAACCAGTTTTCACAGGATTTCATTTATTCCCTTTGGTTGATAGTAGGACATTTCATTCAACCCCAACATACTTTTTTTGATGCCAGTCCCATAATTCCAGAGGAATCATTTAGATGGTCCCTCACATCAAGTTCATGTTCTTCTGAGCATCAATCACCCATACCCCCTAGATCCCATCCCTGAAACTAAATTAATGGAAAAGATGAAATTGAGGGACAGCATTAAATGTTCCCAGGTCTACAAGCAGGTGATCTATTATTATTCTGAGCTAAGAAAATGCTTTCCTATATTTTTCTATAGGAGTGAAATATGGCTTTAAGTTGAAGGCAAATACAGATTCTCCTTACTTGTTCAGTGGCCACTTGCTCAGTTGTTGCAGCATCTCAACAGTCACATGACCATGATTCGGGTGCATGGAAATCAGTGCACATTTATTACTGTATCCCCTGGTCACATGATCACTATTGATGACCTTCACAACTGGTTTCTGCCAAACTAAGTCAATGGGGAAGCTGGCAGGAAATCACAAGTTGTGGTCATGTGACATTGCGCTTAACAACCTGCAATGATTCACTTAATGATCACATCTGGAATTGACATTGTAAGTCAGTGCAGCCATATGACATCACACTCAAAATGGTGCAGCTTAGTGTCAGAATTGTTAGTCCCAATTGTGATCAGTAAATGCAGACTATCTGTAATGTCTAATTGTGCCAAAGTGAGCCTTCATTTTCTAAGAATTTCTGAGAATCATCTTGTGGTGAGATGGGTGGCAAATAAATTTTATAAATAAGAATACATTCCTTCAGAAATTGGTTGGGAGCAGCATGTGGTGATGGAGGCAGAACAAGAATATCCAAAGTCATACTAGATCAAATCTGACTGTAGTTGGTAGGTGTAGTTGGAAACTGGACAGCCAATTATTTGGACCCTTTCAAATTCTTCCTTGAGTTTTTTCAATATTCTGTTGTAACATAAATACTGATAAGATGGACATTTCAAAGGAGTCTTGCCACAGATTGCATTAGCAGATTTGGCTGCAGGAAAGTTAGTGGTTTTTTTTTTTTTTTTTTACTATGAGCAGTTTATAGGGCAAGTATAACCTTAAATTTACTATTCAAGGTGGGAATACCAGCACTGTGAATTTTACTTAAACAACTTTTGAGTCATCTCTTTCATTCATTGAGCACTTATGGATGTTAGCAGCAAAACAAATAAGAATCAAAACAATTTTTTAAAGAAGAGATTGGATAAACATTTGTCTGAAATGATATAGGGATCCTGCTTGATTGGACTAGATAGAAGACCTCCAAGGTCCCTTGCAACTCTGTTATTCTGTTATGTTGAATATTTATCAATTTATGAAAACCATTTAAACCATTCTTAACATGAATGGAATCTGAAACTATTTGGCTGAAGAAGTTTGATTCCTTTGTGAAAGGAGAAAGGGGTGTGTGTGTGTGTGTGTGTGTGTGTGTGTGTGTGGAAGCACAATTCCAGCAGGGCATTTATTGTAACTTGGACATATCCTTAAGGATGCTCTTGGAAGAGCCTGGTAATTCAGTGGTTGTTCACAATCTGGGCAAACCAAGACAATTAGAGACAAGAACTCTACATGTGAAGCCATGTGTGACTTTTCAAAGCTTCTTGATTAATGCAGAGGAATAAAAAAACTTCCAACTGCCTTAGGCATCATTTTGTGTCAATAGCTTTGATGTTTTGGACAGATTGATTTCTCTATTTTGTTTATCTTTGAAAAATATACAGGAAACATGGCATGGAATTAAAATAATCTTGACTATGCCTCTATATAAATATTCCAACTATCTTTGATGGAACCCCTCCCCCCTTTTCCCTCCAAATTTGCCATGAGACTTTTGCATTGAGAATACAATTATCAGTGGTTCTACCACAGTGAGTGACAGCATCAGCAGGCTACAAAATCTTCTTCAAGATGCTTTATTTGTAATGACTTCATAGATATGTCTGTGGAATTTTAGTGGCAACAATATAGAAATGTTTTATTGTTCCTCCTTAGGGGATGCTTTTTCATCTTCCCAAAGCAACCCAAGCAATCCAATACAAAGCATGTTGAACAGAGCAGGGTGACCTCCTGGAACTGTAATATCTCATTCCTGAAAACTTTATTGTGGTTTCCTTGTCTCATTTTGCTATGCAAACTGAATCTATTTTGTAGGTTTGGGAGAAGGCACTTATGCAGAAAAAAAACATCCCTGGGGCATATTAAAAAAAGGCACTGTTAGTAGTAGAAATCAGCAAAGTGGATATCTAGCATGCAGTGAAAAAGGAACTGATATTTATTTTTTTCATTTACAATAGAACCATAATTTATTCCATAACTTTGGCAATTTCTTCATCTTCTAATTCTACAGGAATTTCTGGGTCAGGGGTCATGTTTGATCACCACCCAAGTATGTGTTCATGATCAGATTCAAAAATTTTGTCAATTTTTTGGTCAGAACCTGATTTGGTCATGGTCAGAAGCATGACCAAAGGTTCTACTGTATCAGTCTACTGTATCAGTCATATTTGTATGGTTTCAATTTCACAAAAAGTGACTCTAATCTATTATATGTCAGCCCTGGATCCATCTTGATTCAGATTTAGGGCTGCCACAAGTGGCGGGGGGTAACTTTGGGAATGAGAGAGAAGTGAGAAGGGAGGATAGCCACAACAACATTCTTTTGCCAGAACTCAAGGTCGAGTCTCTGGAGTTGAGGGTGGAGTGACAGGACTTGGTGGGAGTTCAGAATGAGGGTCATCAGTAAGGGGCTGGGTGTGAGTTTTAGTGTAGCTGGGAAAATGTGGAAATTCAGATTCGGGTTTTCCCAGATGTGCCAATATGACTTCTCTAATAAATTCTTACTTAAATGGACTTTGTCTCTGAGTGCTGAATTTGGGATGGAGAGTTTGGTTGGAACACTGACATTATAGACAAGAGATTTTCTTCTTTACACTAATAAACCTAGTACGATGTGCAAGGTTAGGTCTTCATGAGACCAAGGACTTTTCCTCACTGCTGAGATGAACTGCTGCCCACTTCTTTATCAGTTGGGAAGAGTTGTACTACCATAAAGTTTGCTATCTCCATTACCAACTTCTATCCTGTCTCCATTGTCTCTCTTCCAAAGGCTTTCAGCTACCCAGCTGCCTTCTAAAGGTGACAAAGCCTAACAGATTATAAAACCTGGATTCTGCTTTTGAATGTTGTCAGAATAGGAGAAAGAGTGCTTCTTTTGTACCAATGCAACTTATGGTGGTCATGGGCTGGAATAAGCTGGGGCTCCATAAGAGGGCTTTAAAACCATCCAGAGTCACCTTGTTGGGGAGATGGATGGCATAAAAGTTTAATAAATAAATAAATAATAAATAAAATCATAAGAAGTTGTGGCCAGAGCTATATAAAGAATATAAATCTTTCCATTCCCCACCATTCAGTCAGAGCTGAAGAAACTGCTTGGATGAGAAGCAAAATGTCTTCAAAGAAAAAACAAGAATGTCCAGTTGTCTCCTGAAAAAGCACCTTTGGGATAACCATGACCTGGATGACTGAGAATCTCTACAGACTTTTAGCTATATAATTTGGAACGAACACCCTTTGAATGGTGTGGGAGTAGGATTGGATTTCCAGAGAGAGAAAAAATTGCAGATGACGGGAACCAGGAGCACTACTCAGGTGACCTTGAGGACACAGATAAAATTCTTCAACAACCCTCTAAAAGGATGCAAGTGAGGAGCTGTCTGCAAGGAATATAAATCCTTCCATTCCCCGCTATCCTGTCAGAGCTGAAGAAGCTTCTTGGATGAGAAGCAAAACATCTTCTAAGAAAAAAAAAATCAAAGTCTAGTTGCCTCCTGAAAAAGGACCTTTGGGACAACCATGACATGGATGACTCAGAATCTCCATAGACTTGTGGCTAGAGTGTATTTGTGCAAAGACAGTAAGAGGAAGTTTTGAGGCAATACACTTAACCTTTTGTATAACTGCTAGTCTTATTTAGTCTAATAATTATTTTACCTATTCTGGAAGGGGGGGAGAAATGGCAAAAAGTGGTGCAAAAGAAAAGAAACTGGGAAGAAAACACTTGCTAGCCAGTAAGTACCAGAGTTACTTAGTTTAAGGTGCTTTCATACCATTCTAGTCCTAGCAAATACCATTAGAAATGATTTACTGCCCCAAACCCTCCCAATGCTTTGCCTAAATATATTATAGAAAGCATTTAAGAAAACAGTGACGAACTTAATTTTTTCTTAAATTCATAGCTATGAAGATTACTGGACAAGGTCACATTTTTTTCAATTTATCTAAAAAGCTTTTATACTCGCCCAGGATTTCTCTCACAAATGCCATGGGAAATGGAAACGACATGGACCAAATATAGACCTTTTTATGTGTCGGGGTATGGATGACTGAAATCTGAGTATTATTTATTTAAGATGAGCTCTGGGTAGGTAAATTTAAATAGGACACAGTGCCAGGTGCTCCCAGAAAGATAAGAGAATTAAGAGGTGTATTTCTGAGTGAAAATATAGCCAATTAATCTGAAAAGGGACTTTAACAGTTGAACATTTAAGCAGGATTGAATTGATGTTATTAAGACTATCTTTGTCCAGGAGTTTTTATAAAGTTAAAAAAGAACATCCCATTTAAAACAAAAGGGAATAATATTTTATCACCCTTCTTTTGTGTGTGTGCGCTTTTTACTGTACTTTATTTGAAAAGTGTGGCAATTTCATAAGTTTGTAAGCTGAAGGTCAACTTTAATGAGTCTTATATGGGAGAAAATGTCATGAAAATTTTTGGAAGGACAAGGGGCACATACGAAATTTAGAAAAATATGTAACAACGCTTGACAAATATGTGAACCAAGATTTACAAATGATGTAAAAGATTCATGTCTTTGTTGTTCGAGTATATGTTTGTGAATCTATTTGGTATGTAGGTACATATAAGGAGAGGAGTCCCTGCGGACTTTACTCTGCTAGTTGTTGCCAACTGTAAGGGTGGTGCTCATCTCTGTTTCAAGGCCATTGAGCCAGAGTTGTTTGAAAATATTTCTGTGGTCAATGTGGCGGAATGCTATTACCTTCGCAACAAAGTGGTACTTATTAATCTACTTGCATTTGTATGCTTTTGAACTGCTAGGTTGACAGGCGCTGGGGTGAGGACAGGAACTCATGTGATTGGAGCACCATGTGATAGAGTGAGCTCCTGTCCTCACCCCATCTCCTGCTAATCAATCAGTAGGAACATATATGTATGAGATTTGTATTAGAGGTGAGGATAAAAGCCTAAAAATTGGAAATTGCTCTGTTTTCCTCTTCTGATGAAAATGAAGAGATAGTATTTGGATTGCTTCGTGTTAGAAAAGGAATAACAATAGGAGATATTAAAATAAATGACATTGTGGGAGGTTTTTTCTCTCTCTTGTCCTCTCTCCTTACAGTGCATATGCATCCATGTCAGCATGATCCAATAAAAGTTTCAAAAGAAGTCAAATGTGGACCTTTTAAAAAAAAAACAGCCTTTATAATGAATAGAATACAATCTGGAAGATTTGTGTGATCACCAACTTAGATGACTGAAGTGACGATTAAACCAATTTCAGAGTGACAATCTTTTTAGTAGCTATTAGTGATACAGTATATTCATACTGTATTGTCAAGAATGCTATTTGCAAGGAAAAAATATAGAGAGCAAAGATCACAGGATTCTAGTTTAGTCTGGTTACTACTAGAAATTGAACATTAGACTGATATGAGCCTTCATCAGATTCTATAGCAACAGGCTACATAGGAATTTATCTCCAAAGAGTTCTAGCTGTGATATGTCTATATATGCTGCATTACCGTCCTAGGCAGAAAATGGTGATTGTTGTTTTTTAATGTCTTTTTCTTAAAGCTTTGATTTATTCATTCCTTTACCATTGTTTAGATGTCTTTGTTCTCAAAACTGACAGACTTCCTTTAAAAGATTTGGAGTGGGTGTTAAGGAGGCATCAATATTTCACATAACCAGTAACCTTCAGGAGATAAATTGAAATTAAAATTTAAAACTGAGGAAAATTATAAGAAGACTTTGTAGAATCTTAGAGGCAGAAGATATAAAGGCAAGGTAGAAACAGACATCCAGGAGGAGAAGGGAAAAGGCAGATATAAGAATACAGGTGTCAAACTCACCGCATCATGTTGCCATCATGTGACGTTTCATGACATTTTCCCATTTGTGGAGCTGGGGTGAGCGTGGCCTGTGTGTGACGCATCTGGCCTGTGGGCCACCAGTTTGACACCTCTGTATAAGAGTATGAAATAAATACATAAAAATGAATTAGAAGATTCCACATTTGTCCCCACCCCGTTGCCATATATCTGCTTTTGACAAAGCAGTCATTTGCTTGATTGACAGAATGAAGACAGTAGCTTGTCAGGCCGAAGATGAAATCAACAGGGACTCAATCAGAAAGGATTGCTGAGCATTACAGAAGATGAAGAAATCAGACTAGTGTGTCAGCTTTGAAATTCAGCTGCCATATTTTTCTTAAGAGAGTTGGAGGAGTTGAAAAGTTCAAGGTAATTCTGTATGGCGTATTAGGAAATTCCAGTGGCAGTTAATTGGTTCTCATGATTTATGAAGTGTAGAAGTGAGAGGAGAGAAGGTGGATTCTGTGTAACACGCAAAAATTTTTTCACTTTGGGAAATTGCCTTTGACATGCCAGATCTGTTTCTAAATAAATCAATTGGAGAGAAAATGTCTCGGAGTGATTGATATCATGGATACTTTCTGGATGCCTTACATAGTGAGCATGAAGACAAATGGAAGAGGTATCAATTTTAAAGTTAAAGAATTGGCTATGTAGCCTCTCAGATGGAACTTCTTTGCATGGTTTGATTGGGGTAGAAAGATAGATCAATAAATTGACAGAGCTGACTACAACTTTCTCAACAATGTATTTATTGTCCCAGTTCATTTCATAAACTTTTTTATGAACTCAAGCATCAACTATCAAGTTCACAAATGCTTGTAAAACATATGCTCAAGGAAATTAAAGATATTTGAAAGTAGTTGGGATAGAATTTCTCTAGAGACCATTATTGGAGGGTACACATTTTCCTAAATATTTAAGAAAGCTATAAAAATTAGTTCTAGATCATGAGCTGGATTTTTTCTTTTTCCCTCTTCTGATTCAAAATATGAAGAGGGCCCCTTAAAAATAGCTGGAAAATATATTGCAGATAACTGGCTGAAGATAAAAATTAAATGTGCACTTTTAGCAAATTTGTAAGACTGTGAGTAAATATTGAATAAATATTCAATAAATTTATTTTTTGAATAAAGATTGGGGAATTACTTAAGGGAAAAATATGTGTTATCTTGCAATAAAATAAAAATGTGCCTAACCTAATCGACACTAATTAGTGTTAGTAATTGTCATGGCACTAGAAGCCCATAAGGGAAAAGGAATTTTCCATTTTCAGTTTTTCATTACTACAGGGAATCCTTCTCTCAGGTTACTACCTGCTTTACCTCAAAAAGTGGAGCTACTTGAAAAAACTCCCTACAAAATTAACTTTAATGCATAAGCTTTGTCTGATACTTTGACAAAGTGCAAACAACAGCTTGAATCTCTCTTTCCCTCTGACAGGATGTATTTCAAATACAATATTGTGGGAAGAACCAACATTACAAACACTGGCCCCAGAACTCTGGTTGGCTAGATTCAGATAGCTTGTGGTTATTGTTTAAGGTGCCTTTCTGTAATTTATGTGATTCTTGCTTTTGGAGCTTCACAAATCCAGAAAAATCACATTGAGAAAACAATGTCTTGATTAATAATTAATGAGGATATTTTGTGACTTCAGTTGCTTTTGCTAAATGCAGAAGTAAACAGTGAAGGAAACATTTAAGCTGGTAAATCAGACTTCAAGGGAGCATCCCAGAAGCATGGATAGCATAACCTCAAACTATCTACTATTGACCTCACCCCATTCCTAAGAGGTCTGTAAGGGGCGTGCATAAGTGCACCATCGTGCCTACCGCCCCTGTCCTATTGTCCCCATTTATTCATACCTATTTCCTGTATCCTTACTCATGTTTATACTTATATCTATTACCTTGTAAGCGATTGACAAATCAAATCAAATCAAGACAAAGCAAAGCAAATCAAATCAAATCAAATCAAATCAATCAATCAATCAATCAATCAATCAATCAATCAATCAATCAATAAATAAAAAAAAATAGATAGCAAGGAGCACTGATATGTACAAAACTCAGAGTACTTTAAAAGAACTTACATAAAGGAATTCACAGAGAATAGAAATATCTTTATTTGCTTAGAGTTCCCCTGAGTACCTAACTGCAGCTGCCACTAATTGTTATTGGCTCTCTGCTTTAACCAATTGATGAATTTTACTCATTAAAAGTTGGATCTATGTCTAATATAAACTACATTACTACATTCATATGATGAAATGTTCAGTGTCTTTCAAATTCTCTGGAGAGAAATAGAAAACTAGATGATAGCGAGAAACTTTTCAACTAAGACACTTCCCTGACATGCCAGTCAAAACATTTAATTCCTTTAGGATCTGAAAGAGAATACCATGAGTTTTAGTCCTGCTGTAGCCATGAAATCCAGCTGGGTAACCTTGGGCCAGCCACTCTCTCTTAGCCCAACCCACTCCACAGGGTTATTATTGTGGGGAAAATAGGAAAAGGAAGGAATATTGGGTATGTTTGCTGCTATGAGTTATTTGTAAATATAATAAAGGCAGGATACAAATCAAATAAACATATAAATAAATAAATAAATAAATAAATTTCAACCTTTTAGTTCTCCTTCTGTTTTTCTAATGTAGGACATCAGCCCACCTTGCAAGGTTGACTATTTAAACCTTCTTACAGAACTCAAATATCTTTGAAAAGGGGAAGATGGGCTGCCTAGTTTGGAGATTGACACTTGCCTTAATTAGTTTCCAATAACATTTCATAGTTCCAATCAGAGAATGCCTGATCCATTTTGCTTCCTCATTTTGTGTGCCTTGCTGCCATTCTTGTTTTAGGATTGGTTTTGCAATATTGGCTAACTAAATCTGGGGAGAAAGAGGAGAAGAGAGGAGAGGAGAGGATGATAATGATAATGATAACAACAACAATAATAATACCCTGTTTCTCCAACAATATGGCCTCCCCCAATAGGAAGTCCCAGCATGTTTTATAGGCATGAAATGAAATTAAGCCCCTCTCCCCAAATTAAGGCCTATATTAAA